>NW_018027000.1:0-1058 GCF_002006095.1 Pseudomyrmex gracilis
AAGGTAAAACAAATAAGAAATATGTGGTCAAATTGAATAATTCGCGCCGGAATTTATGTAGCAAATAGTGAGCGTTACGAATCTCAAAATTAAAAATATTTTTACTAAAGGCCGTTAATGATCGAGAAAATTTGCGCATTAAGTTTAATTTAGAAAACTTAACAAACTTGAAATCAAACGCGTTATTGATAAACGGTGGTACAATATTTAAACTTTTACAAGAATATAAAAAATGTAACTTAATTAAAATCTTAATAATCTTCCTATTTAAGGAAATCCACTCTTTTAAAGATAAATAAATTTCAGAACCTAAATTTCTTTTAATATATATAAGAAACGAAGGCGCGCGCGCGGTCTTTCTCGTGTTATACGCCTTTTAAAAATCAGCGTAAACAAATAATGAAAAATAAAACGGCTTGATGAGAATATCGAAGAAAGGTAAAAAATCACAGAGCCTATGGTCCAGGAAGGAGGTGGACATCAATTGACGTAAAATAAACCGCAGTGTATTCCGTTTCAATCATTTATTGTTGATCATCTTCGGCACTGTTTAACATAATAATATAATTAACCTTTAGAGGACGGGGTTGGTCGATATTTTGACCACCCAACGAACACAAACTATTTGATAGTTTTAAGGTAAAATTGATGTGCTTAATAACAGAAAAATAGTAAAAAATGTTTCAAATGTGTCCTTGACCTTGAAAATCATCATTTCAAGGTCAAATTTTTTTTTTGCTATGTAAGCTTCAAAATATGTATATACATGTTTTTTGATGCGCTGAGTATAAAAAAATAGTAAAAAAAAATCCTGAAGAGGTCTTTGACCTTGAAAATCATTATTTCAAAGTCAAATATATATTTTTTAGTATTTTAGCTTCAAAGAATGTATATCTATGTTTTTTGATGCGCTGAGTTTGAAAAAAATAATGAAAAAATTCCTGAAAGGATTTGTTACGTCCTGGACTCCACGGTCCCCTTCTGTTTGGAACCAGACATTAACTAACTTTAAGATTTGCGCTTTAGAATTAATTTTTAAGTAACAATCCTTGAGCAGA
>NW_018027001.1:0-1159 GCF_002006095.1 Pseudomyrmex gracilis
ATTTCCATCTGACTTTGATCCCTTTAATAGCTAGATCGATAGGTACATTTGTAAACAATGAAATAACATCTAATGATACAAGTAAGTGACCTTGTTGCAGTGTGAGACCTCTTAATTTGTTAACCAGATCAAAACTATTGCTAACATAGCTATTCGAGACTGGTATACTTTTTTGAATCAATTTATTTAAAAACTCAGCAAAGTGATGTAATGGACTATTAATAGTAGAAACTATTAATCTAAACGGGTTATCCTTCTTATGAATTTTTGGTATCCCATAAGCTCGTGGTAATAAGCCATCACTAGATTTGATAGATTTATAAGAAAGATCAGAAATAAATTCTTTTTGTACCCAATTTCTTAACAGTTTATTAAGGCTTTCTTCAATATTTTTAATAGGATTTCTACTAACCAAAGCATACGTCAAAACATCACTGAGCATTTCATTAATGTTTTCCAAATAAGAAGTCCGATCAACAGCAACAGTCACATTGCCTTTATCCGCGCGTGTAAACATAATATCAGGGTGATTTTTTGTAAAAATCAAAACTTGTTTGTGTCAAAATAATAATTTTCTATTGAAATCACAAAATCTCTGTGATGTACATAAAAAATTAGTTAAAATTGGAACAACATGCGATCTTAACGATTCCGCCACATTTTTATTATAAAACCTTAAATTATTTTCAAAGTCCTTTATCACATGTAATAAGTTATCCTTTCCAATAATAGGTATACTAAAATTTTCACCTAGTTGTAAAAGTTGGACAACTTCGTCAGGAATATCAAAAGAAGTCAAATTAACAAACCATTTCTCCTTTATGTCAAAAAAAGAATTTGAAGTCAAATTACTAAAGCTATCTGCGTTAAGGTGAATAAAATCATCAACAGTAGAAGTTGGTTTGAAATTAAATTTATAAGTATATTTATCACACATATTTTCGGAATCATTATTAGCACATGAAGACCCATGTTCAACAGTATAAGATATAGGTTTGATTTTTTTAGACACAGTGCGGATTTTTTTACTAATTAACCAATCGATTTTTTTGTTAACGTGTAAAACTTGGAAACTCACAAATCTGTCAAGGAAATTATATTGTGTATAAAAGAAATTATTTAAAATACTAGCTGGTAAATATTCATATAATGTTTTGTT
>NW_018027002.1:0-1158 GCF_002006095.1 Pseudomyrmex gracilis
ATATATGACACTAACGCGGTTCAAACTCGAAAACCATCTTCACATATTATTATAAAACACCCCACAAACATTTGATGAAAGCATTAAATATCAGATTGTAAATAACTATAATATATAAAACAAATATTTAAAAAATATTAATTATAATAGTATATAAGAAAAAAGTGTAAAATATATGTATAATAATGTACAAATTATAATAATGTATAAGATACGTATTTCAATATTCAATTGTTTTAAATTTTAGAAGTTATTATAAAGAATCAATACCTATATTTTCTAAAAATACAGATGCATGTTTATCATTACATATACTTTTTAGTGCTAATTTGAGTTTTGTACAGAAATCAGAAAAATTTACCTTTGATTTTTTCTTTAAATTTCTTATCTGCATATCTATAAACATTTTTTGTGCAGCAGTTAATGCTGAATATTTTTTAAAAAAAGTCAGATTACTAAATTGTGTAGCATATTTTAACCGATGTTTATAATCNACAAGATTCCTACGCAAGACATTATTCTGTTTTTGAAAGGCTCTGCTTTTAACATATAATTGTCTTGCTACTGGAGTCAAGTGAGCCTTTCTGGTTATACTACCAAGTATAGTTCTGCGATGGTTTATTCGACAGCTTTTTGGGGTGTTTAGAATCTCTGAATCAAACTCTAGTGCTTCTTGGTGTGTTTTGTTTTCAGGTAAATCAATATTACTTTCCAATATATCTTTTTCATGCACTTGATTGGTATTAAGCTGAGAAATATCATTTTCAATTCTTTCTTCATTGCATTGCAAGTTGATCTCAAATGTGTTTTCTTCTTGACTGATATCAGGCTGAGAAACATTTTCAATTCTTTCTTCATTGCATTGCAAGTTGATCTCAAATGTGTTTTCTTCTTGACTGATATCAGGCTGAAAAACATTTTGAATTCTTTCTTCATTGCATTGCATGTTAATTTCAAATGTGTTTCTTTCTTGACTCGTATTAGAGTTAGGTTCAGAAATATTACTTTCAATTTGTAAATATTCAGTTGGAATAGCATTATGTTTCAATCGTCTACGATTTAAAGTAAAAATATATGCCTCATCCTTAAAGTGTAAATGGCAAATTCTACATTTTCGAATTTCTTTTTCTGATAAATTTGATATCCATGGCATTGATA
>NW_018027003.1:0-1158 GCF_002006095.1 Pseudomyrmex gracilis
TGTGACGTCACGTAGATGATATTATCTTTGCTTCACCTCGACTCGTGGATTCATATCTACAGGCCGTGTCTATAAGTATATATGGTCTAAGGCCAATATATCCCATGCGCTGTCTTCTTTCTTTTCGCCTTCATTCTCACTCGGTTCATTCGAGGTCTCGCATATATTCGAGTGATCGGAAACAGAGACATTTCCACCGTCACCGCTTCCCGGCGTTTCTTTCATTACCTCCGCTTCTTCGCTTTCGCTACTCTCTGCATATGATTTTCTGTTTTTCCTTCTTGGTCCGAGCGGCATCATGGGTGAAACATCTCGCTTTCTTCTCCGCCTGATTTCGCTCGATGTCTTGGCCCTTTTCTCTTTACCTTTCATCTTTTGTTTTTTCATAGATTTCTGCTCCGCAGGATTTAATTCTTTCACGATTATATAGCTTTTCTCCGTAGATAGTAATTAATTCTCTATTATTTTTACGCCTCTTTCTTCTCGTGACGTACCAGGCCGTGGCAAATCTTCTTTGTCTTTTTCAAAATTTATCGCTAGTTTTGCGAATTCTCTTTCAGCTTCTTCTTTGACTATCTTCCATTTTTGAATGATGCCATCCACTTCCGGAGTTTCCACGTCTCGCGCCTCGTTTACTCTCAGTCTCCACTGCTTGGCCTCTTCTACTCGCTCTTTGGCCACTTGAATTTGCTCTTCTAATTCCTAACGCTTTTTACACAGTGGTCGAATTTTGTCTAAGACCTTTCTCAGCTCTTTGGTTGCCGTATCTAACTCGCTCGCTTTTTCTCTTAATGTCTCCATGCTGACCCCGTCTGCAAACTCGCGCCTGACTGTTTGGTCTTGTTTTTCTGCGAACAAACATTAACTATTAGAGCCTGTCAGTTGATAAGGAACTCCGTTGGTCACAAGCGCGGAAGCGTTAATATTTATTTTTTTTCTTTTTATTCTCCGATCCCCGCATTCCCGCGCGGTTTCATACGTGCCTCTCGATGTGGTCGTATTTGCCTGGTATTGTACGACCCTAAAATATTTCCCTGTCTATTACTTATTAAATAAACATTTGGTCTTACACAGTTTGTCCGGAAAGTTCCCGGACTGATTTTTTCTAGCGCGGGTAAGCGGCGCTATCGAGCGGTCAACGCTGGAACTACTTAGTAT
>NW_018027004.1:0-1158 GCF_002006095.1 Pseudomyrmex gracilis
ATGAGTTTTGTAACATTTATATAAAATATTTAAGTATGTTATAATATCTATGTACTTCTTTAAGTAGTATTTATAACGAACTATCCGTACAATAGAGTCTTAAGTCGTTCTGGATAATAGAGGTCCGGATAAATAGGAGTTGATTTCACTGTGTGTCTATTTTTTACTTTGTAATTGCTTTTATATTAATTGGTTTTTTTAATATTACTAATTGTTTTTTGTACTTTTGTTTTTTATAAAATAATAATATAAAATAAATAAAAATAACATTTCAACAAACTATAATTTAAGATTAAATTATCAATGTAGTTCTAGTAAGAACGGCTCCAAGTTTTTAAATTACTTCTAANGTGGAAAAAATAAGTCAATTGGAGTCTAAACACGGTTGTTGATGTGTCAGATAGTTATGAATTTATTATTAAAATGGTTCAGATGTTTCGACTACCATCTTTGATTTTAAAATTTATTATTATATAGATATATACATTGAAAAAGACCGAAACTACGGTCGAAACGTCTGTACCATTTTAATAATAAATTCATAACTATCTGACACACTAACAACCGTGTTTGTATTCCAATCGATCTATTTTTTCTATCTTAGAAGTAATTTAATATTAAATTAATCTATAACCTTACAATATTACAGTAATATTCTTGATAGGGTAACTCCGGGATTTGAGCCGCGCCGGATTTTATGCCGCATAGATAAAAAAAAATAGAAGGAGTGGAGATAATTTGCGTGCAACTACTTTGTTACATGCCTTTATGTTATATTAGTGTTGTGTTGTGATTTCAGCTTTTTATTGTTATTATTAACGAAACTATCATTAGTTTAGTTGATTCGTCAACGTGAAAAGTAGCGTAATCATATTTTACAGGTACGTAAAATGATTACTATAAGGTTTATAAAAGATTTAGCGGTTAATTTGCGATATGTATGTGCAGAATGATAGTAAAGAATGAAGTATAACAAATTATAAGCACGAAGCTCTCGTATTTTTTAACATGTAGATTTCGCTTTGTGTGAAAAGTTAAAAAACCCACGTGGAATTTTTCAAAATAAAAAATTTAATACAAAAAAACTTGGCGCGGCTGCACAAAAAACTAGTGCTTTCCAGC
Source organism: Pseudomyrmex gracilis (assembly GCF_002006095.1). Lineage (NCBI taxonomy): Eukaryota > Metazoa > Arthropoda > Insecta > Hymenoptera > Formicidae > Pseudomyrmex > Pseudomyrmex gracilis. Next base: position 1,123 of record NW_018027004.1, read on the forward strand.
TATTTACACAGGCGATAATGTGTTACTAGTGTAAAT
>NW_018027005.1:0-1157 GCF_002006095.1 Pseudomyrmex gracilis
GCAAAACCGGGATGACCCGCGACGGAGCCGGAGCAAGCTCCGGGCGTCCGTCCAGTTCCAAAAATCAGTTTAATATTCTGAGACCGCTTTGCGGTTTGTATCAGATATTAAGCTGATAAGAACAGAGTAATTCGCTTTATTTTACCCAAATAATGTTCCCCGGGGGGACAAGCTCCCCCGGGGTGGGATACAAAAAAGTGTGGGGGCGGCAGCAGCCGCCCACGCTCGCGCGCAAAAGTTTTTAATAAAAAATTGGGCGGGGACATGGCCCCCCCGGCTAGGAGGCGCAAGAAAACTTTGCGAGAGGGGGCACATACTTACCCTCTCCAGTGAGGGGTAAGATGCACCCCCTCATCGCGGCTAGGGTAATTGCGATAAAATATCGCCCCAGCTAACCGGCTGGGGCGATACTCACAATGTGCGCTTTACATTATAAATTATACATAAGTATAAGCTCCCGGGTCAAAACGCAGTGCCTAAACAAATATATAAGGACCCGGGAGCTGCAGCGCGGCTAAACATAAATAGACAACAATTTTGCAGCGTTACTCTGTTGCACACGATAACCGCATGCATACGCAGAAACAAAAAGAAGAAATGCGAGAATATAAATAAATAAATTAACGCGACACTCATACTCGAATAAAATACAAAAGAAGCACGCGACATTCACACTCGGATAAAATACAATAAAGAAGTTCGCGGCATTCACACTCGGGGGGCCGCATAAAATAACATAAACGTCAGTAATAAAATAAAAAACAACGAAAAACGCAGTCATACAATAAGAATAAAAAGAAAAATGTCATAAAATAAAAATAAAAAGAAAAATTAAAAATGGCCCAATAATAACTTACGCGACACACACTCTTGTAATAAATTAGGACGCAACGAATAAATATATAAATAAATACAATAATTAACGGGAGAGGAGGGCCCTACGCCTGGCGCCCGCGATGCGCCAGGATCGCCATCTCCCGCTCCCCGTAACGACGGCGAATCGCTCGCGTGTTGTTTCGGAGCGTTCCGCCGGGTGACCGAGCAGCCGCCGCGTACTGCCGCACCCCGGAGACGTGCTCCACGTAAATATCCCGCGACCAGCGTATGGTATCGGAGACCATGAGACGGCGCATCATCGCTGCGTACGTGTTGGAAAC
>NW_018027006.1:0-1157 GCF_002006095.1 Pseudomyrmex gracilis
ATTTTCATATACAACAATATTATTGCAATAATTAATGTTACAATTTACATGCATTCATTTATTGTGGCAATTTACATTCACATCCAAACTTTCTTTAGATCTCGATTTGATCTATCAAATAGCAAAACTTTATATTTTATGTCATATTCCATTTCAATCACACACCATCACATTATGATATAAAAAAATTAGTGTTACTCACCGTTTCGTCCAGCCCTTTTTTTTGGAGGCTCTCTTTGCGGATAAATATTTGATGTTTGCTGTTTTTGCCTTGTTTCCCATCAGTTATTGCACTCAGAAGTAATATATATATATACTACACAATACTTCACAATGTAATATTCTACAATAACTTTATATACAACTTTATTCACTAAAGTGTCACGTTATCAATAACGTTATATTCACTTTAATATACGTAAAATAAATGAAAATAAATATTTAAATATATACATACAAATATATATTACATATATATATGTATGTTTGTATATGTATGTATTATTTATATGTACGAATACGTTCACGCACAGATAACCTAACCGTAATTAAAATGTATAGATCATTCGGGTCGAATGTACCACCAGGACGGCCGAAGCTGTAAGATAAATTAAGGTAATAGCGACACCTGTCGCCATCAAGAGCGCGGTATCTCGATGATCGATTATAGCTCATTGATAGCAACAGCAGCGCCAAAGTAAGAGTTAAGAAGGCGTTACAGCGACGAGCATGCGAAGGGGCTTTCAGATCCAGAAAAACGAGTGTTTCGGTTGTTTCTGAGAGACACGGTAGACTTTGAATATAATAAGAGACAATTGTAAGCATTCTGTAATAACGGAGTGTGGCTTGAGTGCGTTTATAATAAATAATTATAGTTCTACTCATTAATGACAGTCTCTTTATTGAATATTTTTTTTGAAGTTAAAATAACCTTACGGGCTGTTCTATATACACTTTGTGAGATCCTTTAAATAAAAAGTGTGTGCAAACAATTAGAATCAATTCTCTCGATCTTGATTGTTACCTCTTTTCCGCGATGCTGATTGGTTGTCTCGAGCGTGTGCTTCGTTCACACGTTACATATTACTAGCTGCAAGTGGAACTTGTCCTAACTGTCATTGCGATGAGGGTTATGATTGCATATGACAGATTGAGTT
>NW_018027007.1:0-1155 GCF_002006095.1 Pseudomyrmex gracilis
AATCGTACGGTGTCGAATAATTTGGTGTCGAATAAATCTGTGTCGAATCGAGCGGTGTCGAATCGTACTGTGGTCAATAGAGTATCACCCGACATATTCACTGCGCATGCTTGGTGCATATTCTGCGCATGTCATACATACTTTTCGGTAACAGTTAAAAGGACGTAGTTATCAGTCTAGTGTATAATATAGATGTTTGTGCACAAACAGCATCAATGTAATGCAAGACACTGAGATGTTGGACAACACATGTTTACCGATTTTAGATAAATTGAAAGAAAACTAATGTAGGCGCCTTGTACAGATGTCACTGTCAATATAAACATGTATTTATTCTATTAAACCTTCGTTCCTGAACATAGTAATGCCGAAACTCTTGACTCTGACATTATAAACAGACCAAATTTTACATTTGACACAAACTATTTTAACTTATAATTCAACCATAAAATGTTCGTTATTTGATAAATCAGGAGGAAGTGTTCTATAAAGGTAGATATTAAATTGTTAATACAGTATTCATAGATTCAATACAAAGTTTTGTTAAAAAGCAATCCAAAGGTTTGTAAAAAATTTTTTATACAGAAATCCACTGAAAAAGGTTAAAATTAAAGCCGAAACGTTTGGAAAATAAAATTAGCAGATTTATTTATTGCAAAACACCTTGCAAATGGTTCACACTTGCCCAACTACAACCGGAAAATTGTGAAATACCAATTATTGTCTCTATTCTAAAAAGGTAGAACGTAAAGTTGCGTATATGTCGTTTGAGATTTCCACGTCCTGTTACTGAAGCACTGACTATGAGAGATGTCGTAAGTTCGATAGCAGGTAGAAAACATTTAAAACATAAAAGTAGACTTTATGATCTTCCTCGAAAACAAAATGAAAGTAATATAAATGATTATAATCCTGTTCTTCTTACTGCTTGGAAAGGAAATATGGATATAAAATTTATCGGTGAAAAATTAACATTGCTTACATAGTACGTGACTAAGTATCAAGAGGCACGGTAGTGCCTCGCGCCAAGTATATGCGCAAACGAAGTGCGCGCGCGTTGCGCGAGGTACCGTGCCTTATATACGCGAAAATGGCCAAATGGCAATATCGAGATTTTCCGATCTCAACAACGGCTAAACCGATCGAGTTCGGCCT
>NW_018027008.1:0-1115 GCF_002006095.1 Pseudomyrmex gracilis
GGGGGGGTGGTGCGCGGTGACCGCAATCCAGTCTATCACAACGGACCGGCACATCCCGCACTCATCAGTAGCGGACAACAAGTCGTCGACAAATTGACGACGAATACAACCCCGACATGCCATTGGACGGCAGGTTAACTCGCAAAAGGAGCATCCGGAAACCTCGACGGGCTGGTAGGTAGTTGCGCCAGGACCATCGGCGAGCCGAAGAGGGCGATCAAAGTGAACGGGATGTTCACTGACAAATCGTACGGCTCGAAAAGCCGCCACCCAACAAATAAAACATAATTCGTCGGACACCATAAGAATAACTGGCACGTGATCACAACACCAGTCACACGCCCACGACCAGGAAGCCTCGACGTGACACACGTGACACACGGGGGGGTTCACGGCCTGCGGATCCATTTTTTTTTTTCTATCTTTATTCTTTTTCCTTCTATCTCAAATTAAGGTACTAACCAGCAGACAGAACGCGACTGACAAGACGCAACTTTAAAAGTTACACTTTAAAAGCTGCACTATCAGTTGCAGAACGAAAACAATCCGTTTTGCATAAACAATGGATTCGACGCTTCATTTGTGACGTTGTTTTTCGTGGTCTATCGCTTTTTGGACNATCAAAACATTGGCCAGTTTTCAGAAATATGTACCATGCTTGCTTACAAGCAATTTCTGATTTAATTTTTAAATGTGCTATTTCGGCTAAGTCTTATTTTGCTTTCGTAGACTTACAACTTGTACTTTTTTGTTCTCTAGAAAATTCGATTTACCCAAACTTTGCTGTTGCGTAGATACGTTTTAAGCGACAAAAAATAAATTAAACCCTGATATTGAAATTTTTGACTTAAAATATTCAAAGACTTTCATTACAATCCCTTTTTAGACTGATCGTCTTACAAGGAGGGACTACGACGTTGCACCAGTCGATTTGGACGAAATTTATAGGGTCGATAGATGACTATGTGGAGTATTGCAGGGTAAAGTAATAATATGCTCTACTCAAGCATTCGCGAGAAAATCGAATTTGAAAATTTCGAGGTATTTTATGAAGATATGAAATAGGCCATTTAATCGAAGAGCGCGTAGCGTAGCGGTAGCGTACTAGGTTAGTA
>NW_018027009.1:0-1154 GCF_002006095.1 Pseudomyrmex gracilis
ACGAATTGTCAGATCGAAAACTCCGTTAAACAAAACAAAACAAAACAAAACAAAACAAAAACAAAAAAAAATAAAGTCGTCGTCGATCCTCTCCTCGGTCGATCGAGCGAGCCGAACACGCCAATTTGCCGGTGGGAACATGCCCGTGTTGTTACTACTTCTACTACTAGTACTACCGCTACTACTACCACTACTGCTACTTCTACCTACTACTATGCGAGACTACAGCTCTGCAATGTTACCTGCTAGGACCTACTAATCTACCACCTACTACTATCTACTTAGGATGATTGTCATGACTGTAGATGAGATCTGCAAATACAGGCAAAACAGCTAGGAGTTCACACTAGTAACATCCAGTCAGTACCCCATTACCTTCGTTCGGCGGCTCTAGGGAGTACATAGATAAGGAAAAAAAAAAAAAAAAAAAAGAAAGAAAGAAAAGAATCAACAAAGACAAGATAAGAAAAATCGTGTGGGCGTCTCTTGTCCTCCTCTCTCTCTGTGTTTTCTGTAGGTCGACAAATCTAAACGCGTGCGGCGAGTCAGTTTCGACGCTGACCCGTTGCAGCCCGTTGAATCCGCAACTACCACCACCACCACCACAACCTCTTCATCAATCACCACTTCCTACGCAAGTAACCACCCCCGCCACTGCCACCTCGGAGCCGGTCCACGAGCAGGCCCCCCCGAACCGTGATCGTGACCATCACGCACTCCACCTCGATAATCGAGATTACGAGAGCGTGTTTATCATAGAGAGGCGGAACAGTAAGCCTAATCTCCGCTAGCCACACAGAAAAAAACCAAGTACTACCACTACTACTACTACTACTACTACTGCTATTACTACTACGCTATTATCGCTACTACCACCACCACTACTACTACTACTACTACTACTATCACCAACATCACTACTACGTACCCGAGACTACCACGGTTGCTCCCGAGAACCACGAAAATAAAGCTCCCGTCGACGGTATACGTATTATATGTTTGTGTGTGTAATAAGAAAAAAAACACGTTGTTTTACCGAGCGGTCCGTCGATCGATCGAACGAATTGTCAGATCGAAAACTCCGTTAAACAAAACAAAACAAAACAAAACAAAACAAAAACAAAAAAAAATAAAGTCGTCGTCGATCCTCTCCT
>NW_018027010.1:0-1153 GCF_002006095.1 Pseudomyrmex gracilis
CAAAGATTTATTCTGCGTGTATTGTAAGACGAAGGGCCATGTACGTTCGGATTGCTTCAAACTAAAGAAAAAGGAGCAGCTCACTCAGCATACACCAGCGTTAACAAAGGCGCCGATTGCTGCGGTCCAAATAGACGAGGCGAGTTCAGCTAAAGAACAGGACTCAACTACAACCGAACCCGTAGCGGGCGTCAGCGTATCCAATTCAGCGCATTTAAAGTTAAGTGACCCTGTATTGGTAGTCAGTAAGCTTAATAGTAGTACATGTAATTTTTGTGCATTGTTGGACACTGGAAGTCCGATTTCATTTATAAAATTGTCGGTCTTTAAGACGGTTTTCGGTCAAAATGCTTGCGTTAATAAAAGTACGTCAGACATGTATTCGGCTGTTAATAATGTTCCGATTCAGGTTCTCGGTTTGATACGAACTACCTTAAAGTTAGAACTACTTCCGGGTTTGATTATGAATGTTGATTTCCGAATCATTGACAATCAATCATGGCCTACGGATGTAATTCTAGGTCGTGACTTTTTAGAGGAAAATCAAGTGTCGTTAATTTTCAATCCGTCCAGTAGTAAAAGTAAAGCTAACCTACAATTGTTGTCAGAGGTAGCCTCAACAGACGTCATTGAACCAGTAGACAAGGATTTTGGTTTCAATCTGTCGGAGTTAGAGATAGACTTTGGAATGGACGTTAGAGAGCAGTTAATAAACGTGATCCAAGAAGTTCGAGAAGCGCCGGTTGTACCTTCTGAAAAAGAAGAAGAGTATTTAGTTAAGGTGTCGTTGAAAGACGACTCAGTATATGCGTACGCTCCTAGAAGGTTTGCATGGTCGGAGCGGTTGCAAATTCGGCAAATTACGGATGACTTACTCGAGCGCGGAATCATAAAATACAGTAGTTCTCCCTATTGCGCGCGAGTTGTTCCGGTTCGAAAGAAAAATGGTTCGCTACGTTTGTGTGTGGATTTACGTCCGCTCAACAGTAGAGTCATAAAACAGAAATATCCGTTTCCTCTAATAGAAGACTGCTTAGCTAGGTTGGGTGGTAAAACTGTGTTTTCCCTTCTTGATTTGAAAGATGGGTTCCACCAAATTAAACTACACCCCGAACATACAAAATATTTTTCGTTTGCCACACCAGATGGCCAG
>NW_018027011.1:0-1130 GCF_002006095.1 Pseudomyrmex gracilis
ATATTTAAAAGTAACTTTATTTTTAATTATTCAGTATAATTAACACTAAATTATTAATATAAGATTAAAACTTTGATTATTCGATAAAGATTTTAAAGATATATTACTGTTTATGTAGGACAAATCTTTTTTTTTTTTTTAACAAATATTAAATAATTGATTTAAATGTAGTGTACAAAAGTAAAATATCAAAAGAGTATTTTTTAAATAATGTATTGCGGTAAGTACGCATCATTGCTCAATCGACCCGGTTTTGTTTCAAAAGGGTAACAAGCAGCATTTCTTTCTAAATGAAATCTGCTTGTTAAGCGTAATGTTAAGTATGATACAGACACAGCACGCAACGTCAGCGGCCTACGTGCAGTAGTAATTAGGTCGCTAAACTGCTGAATGACCGCGATCGATTCCTTTAAAAGATCGATCGCGTGCAACGACAGGCAGATCGTGAGTAGCTGTTGAATATTGTGTGGCTCCGAGTCCATCCGGAAAGTTTACCGCAGTATAGCAACGGCTAAGAGTCAGAAATAGCGTGCGATTATTGTACAAACTATTGTAAAAGTGATATCTAATAAATTTAGACAGTTTGTAAAAATCTCATTCTACAACCAAGTCCTACGACTCCCCATAATCTCAACAATACATTGTGTGTGTGTGTGTGTGTGTGTGTATTGTATCTTATATGTAATATGATATATATCTTTTGCTACGTTGTCGTAAAAACCTAACAACTTCTGTTTGAACATAAATGCTTTGTTTTCAAAATGTGGTATATAAAAAAAAACACTTTGTTTGTATATAACATTTTTACTACATAATTATTATTATATAATAAAATTGATACATATACATGTGTATATAGTTTTGTGTACATATTTTTCTATATTATTTGATATATATTAAAAATTGACTTTAATAATCAGTACATGTTAACAAGAAATTTGTTCTTGCTAAAAAATGTATTTTAAATTATATTTAATAATAATACTAATAATGAAAGAAATAATCTTATCCATTGTGTCAGGCATTTTATTAAAAATATTCTACTACAATATTTTTAATTTATTACTTATTTAAGTTATTATTTTATTAAACATATTGCAGTGCAATATTTGTAATTACTTATTTAAATT
>NW_018027012.1:0-1153 GCF_002006095.1 Pseudomyrmex gracilis
CCGCGAGCATCGGATGTTGGTCTAAAAACGCTCGCATTTCGCGATTTTCCCGCACATATCGCGATCAAAAGCGCACTCCCATTTCTCCGTCACAATGTACCCTCGTTTGCGAAGACACCATGACGTTGTCAGTGTACGCTCGTATCGCGAGTTCATCGTGCAGAGGCGTTTGTCGCGTTCCGTTTTAAAACACACGGGACACCCGTGCCAAAAGCAGCCGTGGTATTGCAACACGTGACACCGTTCGCCGTCTCGTAATATCCGTTGACGGGAATGCTTCCGACTTCCGCGAGACGATGTTCTCGCCCGTGACCCGCGTGAACAATGATGCGGCCGAGCTCGCGCTCTTTCCACACCAGCCATTGCAGAGCTTTGCGGGATTGCGTATCCGTGAGGCGATATCCGCCGCGAGGACTGACGCCGATCTCTTCCTCACGTAAAAAGTTTTTGCGGAAAACGCGCATACATGTGGAAGCGATGGTCGTGCATTCTTCGAACGGACATACGTTTCCGCGCTCGAGAAATATCTTGCGGAAAGCCATGCATGCTCGCCGCAAGATATCAACGTCGTTACGACAATAACGAACTATCTCGCGTTGAAAGTCAAAAACCGCGTTTTCGCGCATCTGTTCCGCGTGCCANGACAAAAAACGTTCGCGTTCTTTGCAAGACATACTATCCGACGAGTAATATTCAACGGCTGGTAACGGACCGACGTACGACTGATTCGCGAGTGTGTTAAATAAATGNGGAAAATATCCCTTTTCCACTCCACCCCGCAAACCGAAAGCCTTCGGCAGAGCTGACAAGCGCATCGGCATATAATTGATACTGTCAATAAATTTTGTACGCCCGGCCGTTAATACGACGATCTTTGTCCCGTTTAATATTACTCGTGGATCCAAATCGACACGTTTTTCCGTGATGTAACGAAGGATGAACTGCGCGTTGAACGCCTCGGCGTTGTGCGCGATGCAGATAATCTGCTTGAAACATTTTGTCGTTCTCGTAACGAAATTGACGAATTGTCTCACCGGATCATCGCGGAACACGAATTCGCGCACACCGCACCACCGGCAACGTACCGTCATGTCGTCCTCGCCCGCACACTCGACGCAAATCTGCTGCGCGACGCAAAGAGTGGGCACGTGAA
>NW_018027013.1:0-1095 GCF_002006095.1 Pseudomyrmex gracilis
CTCGGAAATAATAGATATGTGATAAAAGACATACCAGGTTTTAATGTCAGCTCTCGTCCGTGTAACACTATCCTATCTTCGGATAAGATAAAATATTGGATCAAGCCAGTGCAGTCCTCCGAAGAAAAAGAAAAAGACAGGCAGGGATAGAAATTAATGTTTCCTGAAAAAAAATGTATTATTAGTTCTTAAGAATAAGTTAGAGTTTAATACTATTATATATTAAGTGGTGATGGGTTTGAAAAAAAGAAAAAAAATATAATAAACGTACATATAGAAATAAGACATACTTACCGAGCGGCCGATTTGCTTTGTAATATCGGCAATAGTTGTAATACTTACCTTATGTAAATAAAATTTATTGTAAGCAGAGACATACCGTTCTCTGGAAAAAAAAAAAAAAAAAAAAGAGAGAGAAATCCCTTGTTATGTATACAAAACTTCGGGACGAAGTTTATATACAGGATGGCCGAACTGTAAGACATCCGCTGCGCGGCACCACGTTACGTGTGCCGGCGAATATTACGCGGTGCGTCACAAATATCGCACGTGTTCGATCACGCAGGAGACACGAGAGAATACCGGGAAAACGGAGCCTGCTCCGAAAGGGGACGAAACGATCCTGGCTCTCTTAGTCGAAATCGCGAGCTAGCAACACGTCGAGAACGAAAGCACTGATACTAGATCGGGAATCAAGTCGGAGTCGCAAAGTCGGGAAACGATAGGCAAAACGGTTTTGTATTGTCGTTGATTAAGTACGAATAAAGAAAGGTGATTAAATTATCGCACACAACCGAGTCGTACAATTATTCAAACCTAGCTTGTGTTGTCTGTTGTGCCGAAAAGTCGTTAGTCGCTGGTCGTTGTCGAAGTCGTCCTGGCTTTTCAGTCAAGTGTTTGTCGGTCGTGAGCGAACTTTCATAATAAACATTTAATAATTCGCCAGATAGTCGTGTCGGTATCATATATACAATAGTTGAAATAATATATTTCAACTTGAAAAAAATTATTCTTACAACAATTATTCTTCGACACCAGATTATTCGACACCGTACGATTCGACACAAAATTATTCGACACCGTACGATTCGACAC
>NW_018027014.1:0-1153 GCF_002006095.1 Pseudomyrmex gracilis
AACAAGCATTCGAAATTTCGGGAGAAGGACGCAGAGTGGGGAACCCGCGAATAAAAAGCCGAGCACGAGACCAGGCGAGGAAGTCGTCAAGAAATCGGGAAAGAGAGTAGTCGGAGATACAAGCGAGCCGCAACTCAATACTAGCCGTGACGAGTCCCGAGTCCGGGGAATTTCCCAACTCGTAAAATAGTGTAGATTAATCGATAATACCGTATATCGAAACGTGTATATTACTTCCGGGAACCAGGTGTTGAATGTGCCGTAATAAGCGAAATTACGCGAAGCAAGTTGTAAATTAACGCGAGAAAGCAAATAAAGTGATTATTTCATCTATTGAAACGGACGTGGAGTTGTAATTCTTGTCCCTTCAACAAATAAGAAGTTGTCCAAACAAGGCCACCATATTGGTTGCGGCAGCGAGGAGTGAGTGTGAGCGGAGCAGAAGGGACGTGAAACGCACTTAGGTAAACTGACCCAGGCCGGGCGACGGTGGCGCCGTATTGGAAATCGGCCGTAATGGTACGTGAGGTAATGAGGATCAGATAACCTGAGGGTAAGTATGAGACTTCCCATGCGCACGGGAAATAAATAAGGCACCTGAAAAGGATAAGCATTAGTCGTAGCAAATTAAGGCCGTGAACACAGAAGGAAGGAAATCGCGAGAACACGTAGCGGAAAACGACCAAAAGGTAGGAAACTGCAAATAAACTAATTTTCTTGTCGGTAGTGCAGACGAAACCGACTGGCGACCGTGAGACGAATCGTTAGAAAATATTAGCCGGACGGATCTAGCGGAATGGATCCACTAGGAAACCCGGTCACAGCAGATCGCAGGTCTTGCGGCATTGACCAATTATATGATCAAATCAGTCAACCGGCCAACGTGATTGGTCAGTTCCGTGAGCTGTGATCTGCGACCTGGGTGTCGATCATGAATCTTTTTCCCTAGCGTAAATTAAGGAAAAATGAAGAAAAGTGAAAACGTTAAGATAAATTCATGAAAAGTACAAAAGCTTTACATAATCTCGTGAAAAATGAAAATGTTATGTGAAATGGAAAGTTTAAAATGGCTGCTGCATAGTGGATTGTTTTTAACGAAGGTAACGAAGAAAGAAATGAGACTACTAATTTTCGTATAATACGAAAATTTTTA
>NW_018027015.1:0-1153 GCF_002006095.1 Pseudomyrmex gracilis
ATTTTTTAGTGCTTCTTCTGTCAAAAGCCTACTGTTTTGACAACCTGTCATTATTTTCTGGATTTGTGACACTACTAGCTGTCTTTTTACCACTGATCTTGATTCACGGCCGAGGATTTCTGGAAGTTTCTGAGAACGGTTAGTCATATTCATTTTCAACGCCTACGGAGCTGCTGTTATCTTCGGTTTTTGGTTGGTCACTTGGCTCTTCGAAGGGGCGGATCGTCGTACGGTATGGCTACCCCTTCCCCTCCTAGGTGTGGTGGGGAAGACATTGCAAGGCATGTCNAAGGCGTCAACAGCGGTAATCTCAGGAAACAACCTTCGAGCTCTTCAATACAATTGACCGTTAATTTATTAAACTGTAGCGGTATGTCTGCCGGATCGTTTATTAACGCATCCAAAATTAATGCACTGAAACGTTCTATTAATGAACATAATAACACGGTTGCCAATCTGTTGCTGTCCAGTAAGAACACTTTAGATAAAAGAAGACAGATTGAATCGGCTTTCAGAGTATGTAAGGAGGCATTTCTCGAGGTTTCTTCTGCTTATCTCTGTCTGCTTGAGAGAGATTCTAGTGTGGCTCCTGGTCTGCCTGCCAATGATATAAAAAAGATGATAACTGAAGCGGTTACTGACTTATATGAATCTCTTACTGCATCAGGTGATATCGCGTCGTCATCTGGTAACTCTGATTCTAATCTGCGCTCTTACTCATCTGTACTTAAATCTAAAAAGCCTATTGTAAACGTCGCGCACGGTCCTTCTCTTGAGGTTTCTAAGACCACTGGCATACTAATTGTACCTAGGAAGGAAATGAGTGATAAATTTGCAACTTCAAAGGACACTAAAATTGCGTTTCAGAATGCTAACAAGCCAGCTAACTTTAACCTTAAGGTTAATAAAATTGCACCTTCAGGTAACAAGGGCGTACGTATTGAAGCGCATTCAGCTGATTTAACTAAGATAAAGGACTCTGATGAACTTAGTAAAGTAGGATTAGAAATGAGGCTAATTACAAAATCTAATCCTCGTCTTATAATACGTGGCATTCCCTGTGGATTAACACTTGATGAATTGCGTGAAGAATTTATTGCACTAAACTTGAAAAATCAAGATACATCTGAAGTTAATATAATTTACATTTTTC
>NW_018027016.1:0-1152 GCF_002006095.1 Pseudomyrmex gracilis
AAAAGAAGTACCTTACATATAAAGATAATCTTAAAGATAAGTGTTTTGAGGCTGCAAAAATGTAAGAAAATAAAAATATAAAATTATTGAATAAGATAAATAAAAATGTAGCATATAAAAGTATGATGTTAGAGAAAAAGTATTGGATAAGAACTTTGAATTCCTTAATAATAAAAAAAAGGATTCAGGTAATTAATATATATATTCGTGATGGAATTAATCAAAATGGTATTCGCAGTATTGAAATAGAAATTATTATTCTTATGCAGTTTAATGAAAATGAGTTAGATGTTAAAAGGTCAAATACTCTAAATAGATTTGTTATTATAAATATAAATTTGATTAAATTTTATAGGCATTGAGAGTAAGTATAAAGATGCTAGTTTAGTATAAATAAGATCATTTACAATTGAATTAAAAAAAAACTTTTTTTTCTGTTTGTGAACTAATTATAATAGAGAAGTAAATTGATGAAATTAATAAGTATAATAAAACTATGGTTAAGCATAATAAAGGTATTCAAAGTAAACGTTCTATCTGTGGTATATAAGAATATGAAATTGAATATTTTAAACTTGACAATTTAATATTTTTATGAACTAATTTTTACATTAAAAGTAATCTTTATTTTACTATAGGTTGATTTAAAAAATAAAAACTTACATTTTCAGTCATTAAATTTACTATATGGGCTAACTCAATTATGAGTTTGATAAACCTTATTTTTTAGAACTTTTATTTTTTGTTCCTTCGACAACAATAGGTATAAATCTGTGGTTAATGCTGCAGATTTCTAACCTTTGTTTACAAAATAATCTAGGTTAATTTATTCAGATTATTTTTTTATGTAGTCGGCATAAGGTAAATNGGCCTAAGGTATTTATTTTGATTCCTAGAGATGGAACAGTTTATGAGTAAATTACATCTGTAGATGTGGTTAATCTTTGAATAGGGTATTTAAAAGGAATAACGCAACGGTTGTCAACATCTAATAGGCTNGTAGAAAAATTGTTTTTGGTTGATATAAACGAATCAAATTCTAGGTTTATAATATCAAAATATTCGTATGATCAATATCATTGCTGACTTAGGGCGTTACTGTTTATGTTGTTTATTAATATTTCATCTGTATAACACAGAATTTTAATGGAT
>NW_018027017.1:0-1126 GCF_002006095.1 Pseudomyrmex gracilis
GAAGGCTACGGCCGTGGAAGTTACATCGAGTCGTTTGTATCCGGTGGCCCGAAATTTTACGCGTACGTAGTTTGTACTCCGGACGGTGGCGCGCGGGAGGTGTGTAAAATCAAGGGAATAACTCTCAATTCCGCAACTTCCCGCATACTTAATTTTAATAGCGTTAGGGAAATGTTAATAAGAAGAGAGAGAAAAGAAGAAGAAAATGTGTCGATAAATCTGCATTTTAGAGCGATTCGACGCACCGCGTTTCACGAGGTTGTGACGCGGGACGAATCAAAAATCTGCTCGCCGGTTTTGCTGAAGCGTAGATTTATCGACGAGCGACGGTCCGTTTCTTACGGCTACTTAAAATAAGACTTTTTTCCGCGCATTCACTTGTAAATAGTTTGTATATTTNAAACGTAAGAGTTAAAATTGTATATATGTTTTCCGTCCAAATAATGTAAGCAAGCGCTTTGTACAATAAAAGATAAATATGTTATTTTAACAATCGTGTGTAAAAATAAAGTTATAAAATATGAGGTTTTTTGTAAATGTTAATAGATTAAGCAATATGTATTTTGTAAAACGTAATATTTTAATATTATGAAATTTTTATTAAAACAAAATTAAAAAGATTGCTTTTTCCCTGTTCCTTAGAAACTTAACCTCAACAAAAAGCTATAAGCTTGGCTCGCGCGCGTTTGACGAGCTTATTGTTGCGCGCGCGACAATAAGCTGATTTTTCATGAAAACAGCTTTTTAATCATCCGGAATAAGCTCACCGTTGCCGCGACGAAAATTAGCTAATTTTCGCGGCAAAACGCGGCTGCCGCGGAGCCCAACGCGCGATGGTGAGCTCGTCGTCGTCGACGTCGCAAACGAAAAACAATTTAATTTAAGAGTTATACAAGCGGCAATATGCACAGTCTTTGAAATGGACGTGCGCTGGAAACATCCCTGGACGTCGATTGTTTGCGGTCCTATGGGATGCGGGAAAACAATTTTTGTAAAGACTTTTCTCCGTTATTTGCCNAAAATGGCGAATATTCAATTCGGGAGAATTTTATTTTATTACGGCGANTGGCAAGAAGCCTATCTCGAGTTGCAACGCGAGATGACGGGAAAATGTAAAATCGAATTT
>NW_018027018.1:0-1151 GCF_002006095.1 Pseudomyrmex gracilis
TCTATTTCGGCACACTGACACAGATAAGGAAGTCAGAAATGCGCGGGTCGAGCGAGACAGTTCGGCAACGCAGACAGGCCAACGGAGTTACCCGATNTTTCTCTGTCTAACGTATTCTCACTCGTTGGTCCTCTTTTAGATCTAAGACGCAAGTCTCAATTACCAAGGACGGAACCACGCGAATTAACGAGGAATGAGCGGGTTATTTAATGGGATTTACTAGTAGATTGTTAGTTAGACGAAGTTCATAAGAGTTAAAGTAATTAAAGCCGGATTTTCGTTATGAAAATAGCATAATTGTTAATTCAAATAGAATTGTGGATATTATAATAAAAATAAAAAAAAAGATGTGACCGGACTGATAGATAAAGTGGTGATTTTATCACGGTCGCCACCTCCTTTGACCCGATAAGAAGGAAAGGAAATAACTACGATTTTCTGTTGCAGGGAACGGACTCACCGGACGTAGACCGCCTCTTCTAGTTCTGATACCCTCGAGCGTGGACCTCTGGCTGGATTCCGGGATGTCCTCTGTACTGGAACGTGCATTCGGCACCAGCCTATTCACCAGGTAAGTTTCAAAAGAGTAACANACCTTTTTTTCTTTTTTGTATAAGTATATAAAACGGTTTATTGTCACAATTGTTTTACAAACACAAATACTTTTGAAGCGCTTTTAGAAACGCGTGTTAAATACAATAGATTGAGCCGCTCGATTGTTACACTTCCTCACGCACGCTGAGAAGCTTAAGCGAGGTTCGAATAAGTCTTTTTACAAAATCAAAATGAGCGCAATACGTTCTTTTAACGACCAATTCGTTCGGGCGTTTGTGCACGACTGGCGCGTGGCGCACTCGGCTTCTCCATGAAGGCTCGCTTCTCTCACCAGGCGCTCGCTCACGCGCACCTACCTATGAGAATGTATCTTTCCAAAAATAAAAAATTTTGATACGAGTCGCTCATTTAACCATAAATAAGCGTTCCTGTTGAATTTCATCAACAATTACATTTTTGCCCAAAGTTAGGTATCTTAGTTAAACTGAGCAAATTTTGAATGTAAGTGATTTTGACCAATCACGCATAATTTACTTTAGAAAAATCTATTCCCAACTTATCTCCAACTTTTCCTTTGTTTCAGGTGAAGTCGACAC
>NW_018027019.1:0-1102 GCF_002006095.1 Pseudomyrmex gracilis
CAACTGTATTGCATAGCTACATTATCTGACATTAATTTTCCCATTATAGTATACGTAGTAGTTTTTATGTCACTACTTTTACATTTTACGAACAGTTCCAACTGCATTTTGAAAATAAAAGGACATTGATAAAGATACTTCACTATTAGATATGAGCAAAAAAATTTTTCTTATGTTTTGAAAATTGAATACATACCACATTTTTCCTATATTCTTTGTCTGTCTTCCATTTCTCTTCAGCCAAATGAAAATCTGCAAGCGTCTGTGCAGGAAGATATTCAGGATATAAATCAGTATCACTATTAATAATATCTACTATTGATGTCACGTTTGTGTTCATTGATTTTTCTGTCAGCTTTTGTAACATTTTTTCGCATTTTTTACTTCTTAAATTATTTTCTACTACAAGTGTTAATATTTCTTTTTGAAGTTTTAGCACATCTGCAACAGTTATTAGAGTGTTATATACACATGATTATTATATATATTATAGTGTCCATATATAATAAGACTTTTTGTAATTGTAAATATGACTTGACTTCTTGATGGCTCAGGAACTCAAAAATAGTTGTAAATATATGAAGATAGTTTTAAATATATATAAAGAATTTAAGTTACTTTCTCTTTTTACCTTTACACGAGTTGCAATGTTTCTCAGAAGCAATGTCTATTTTATCAGAATCGGCGTCCCATCTTAATTGTTTATTATTATTAGCGTTAGAAAAACACTCGAGAATAGGACGTTCACTTTTCTTCAGAAGAATTTTTGAACATTGTGGACCAGATGTAATATTCTGTGAAATAGTTTTATTTTCCTTTTCCGATCGGTGGTCATTATTGTTTTCATCGGAATNATACACTATCATTTCGTCAGTGACATTTTTTTTAGATATTGTTCTATTGTCATTAAATAATGATTCGAGTGGAGTTTTTTGCGTCCTTTGCGTATAATTACCGTATGATTGTGTCCTATGTACTTGTTTAAAAACCGTGTTATTATGTGATATAGAATCTTTATTACAAACATGTTTTGTTTGTGGCGATTTGGGAAATGGAAGTAAACTTTTATTTGTTGAAAGTTCATCGTCTTCACTACTTTCTT
>NW_018027020.1:0-1084 GCF_002006095.1 Pseudomyrmex gracilis
ATGTAAACATTGAAAGCATTTGTGCAAGTTCGAAAGATCCATTGGTACTCGGAATCCAACAATCTCGTCTCGATCATTCTTTAAAAGCTTTTTGTTTTTTTTTTTTTTTTTTTTGGTCTATTAATCATATATGTATGTAAAAGAAAAAAATGAAAAAAATCACTTCGTTGTGATATTAAGTTCTGATAAGTTTGTAATTGTTTGCTTTCCAAATTGAACGTTCGATAGATTTTGGCAATCAATTTGAATATCCGATGTGATTTTGCGAAAGCAGAAAAAGAGCTTCAAAAAAGATAAAATTTTTATTGCACATTGTTTTTCACGCTGGAAATATATTTGTTCAACACATCACAGTAAGATGTACATAGTTCCAATCTTAATTAAAAACGTCACACACTAGGTTTGTTTTCAAGAAGGTACACGCGCGCGAGTATTCATTGCTTTCTCGATTTACAAATTTTACGTGGCTTTGTATACGGCTTGACTGAGTCATAGATAAATATATTATGAATAGTGTGAGGAAGAATGATAAAAAAAAAAAAAAAAAAATTCGCATTTGCTGTTATTTTCTCGTTCATTTAATATGTATATGTATATGTATAAGATCTTATATGAGACATCTGTAAATAAGTAAACAGCGTCCAATCGTCTCCGTGAGTCGGGTGGTCTTCGAGAAAATTTTATTTTCATTTATTTGACGAGTCTTACTTGAAAGTTTTTTATTGTAATTTTATTGTTTGATTTGGAAACATGTATCTATTATATATTATTTTCAGTTGCACGTATAACAATTTTAATTGTAAACACGTTTTTTTTTTTATGCACACAAAATATTTTTTTATGAATTCTGCCACAACTGGCTGTGGGAAAGGGGTGGATTTGTTTGATATTATAATAACTTCAATGTCGTGCATTTACAGTTTTGTTTTTTCTTATATACTCTTTGACCACCTTGTGTCACCGCGAGAAAAAGATGTATATCGTTCCTTTTTGTGTTTTTTTTTTTTTTTTTTTTTTTGTTTTTTAAAATATATATTTATAAAAAAAAAAAAAAAAAAAAAAAAAAAAAAAAGAAAAAGAAAGA
>NW_018027021.1:0-1129 GCF_002006095.1 Pseudomyrmex gracilis
AAAAGAAATTACAAACTAGAATTATGGAGTATAACAATCAGATGAATAGAAAAATGTTGTTTTGACACTAGACATAGAATGAAAACTAAAAATGATTTATATTGATAAAAATTTAAAACATTAAATAGTTTTAGCAAGAAATTTCTGAACTGCTTCATATAATATTACAAGAACATTTTATTTACGTTATCTGATATTGAAATGATAAGACCATATTTCTTTTTATCAATATAATGTCAAACATATACTGATTTTTTTATAATTTCCTCGATTTTATTTGCATGTAACTTGTTGTTTGATGTTGTTTGTCAAAATATTATTTAAAAGCAATTTTTGTATGACAGTATTCTTTATGCAAGACAATCGATGTAATTGTCCCTAGTTGTTTATTTATCCTTTTACTATAATATGTAATTGTTTAATTCTTCATTTAATAGTTTGACTATATTTGCTTAAATTTATTTA
Source organism: Pseudomyrmex gracilis (assembly GCF_002006095.1). Lineage (NCBI taxonomy): Eukaryota > Metazoa > Arthropoda > Insecta > Hymenoptera > Formicidae > Pseudomyrmex > Pseudomyrmex gracilis. The sequence continues at coordinate 466 of NW_018027021.1, forward strand.
ACATTAATGTTAGACTTAGATGACTGAATACTTAATTTTTAATTTTGACTTAGATGAATACTTTGCACAAAGTATGCTCTCAACTTTTAAATTACTGTTTTAACTTCTTTTGATAACATCTATTTCATTGTTTATTTGGCAATTTTTGTATATTTTGATACATCTTACAGCATGATAATAATTATTTGTTTTTTTATCTAAATATCACTAATAAAGATTCAAATATAAAGATACAGAGATCTGATATATATATCTATAAAATGATGATTACATATACGAATAAGTTGTGTACTGATTCGCATTTGTCTTAATAAGTTGATTAAATAGTGTTACTTTTATGTTTTGTGTTTTAAAATATAAAAATGGACAATGAACTATATAGTACACAGTATAAATAAACAATATAAATAAATTGAAAATTGTTATATTCATAATTACATTTTTATACAAAATAAAAAAAGCACATTTTGAAATATAAAGACAGTTTACCATATAAATCATTGGAACATTACAAACGTACACAATACAAATAATAAAAATNACTGAGGTAATAATAATATTAGGAAAATCATTATATTTCCTGTTATTTAATTTATTTTCAGTCTTTTCATGTACATAGTATAATTATGCATTGCATCAAGTATGAAATTAAATAAAAACAAAT
>NW_018027022.1:0-1148 GCF_002006095.1 Pseudomyrmex gracilis
GCAGGAAACCTTTCTGCACTGGACTGGGCTTTTTAGAGTTTATCGCCCAGTCCGACATTCGATTGGCTACGACCGCGGCGAAGAACTTGGGCGTAGTATTACCCATAGCGAGAAGGCACCAATTTTCTAGATCGTTTTGGTCGTCTTTTTTATACACCAGTACGGTGTTGGAGTTCTTCCAGGACGCGGAAACTACTTCTAAGCGCAACCAGATGTTGAAAAGCGCAATAAAAAAAGGTGACCCAGGATCAGCTTCACGAAGGTCTTTGTAAGTCAGCCCGTCGGGCCCCGGCGCTGAAGTGCTCACACGCCGGATGCGATGTTCGACTTCTCGCTTCGTGAAGAAATCCGTAAGAAACGCCATCTCACCAGCAGGTAGAGGTTGCGCTGGCTCCACTGCGTCGGCACCATCCAGTGGCAAGCCGCCGCGGTATAGCTCGGTGANGTACTCATGGACCCGATCTTTCTGCANCTTGCAAAATTTAGAGGGCCCATGAAGTACTTCCCGAACAGCCTTGCGACGGTTGCCCTTATACAGCGCTTGTATACGCGCCGCTTCGCATCCAGTTCGCGCGTCCTTCTCCCGATTCCCCTTGGCGATTACCCTCCCTATTGGCGTTGTCTTGCTCACCGGGCGCATGTTCAGCTTCTCGACGCGGTCGCTCCGACCCCGCACGCACTGGACACTTTGCGAATACGTTTCGACAATGCCTAGCGTCCGTTGCAACCTTCCCGAAGTAATTTGCGACCTGCGTCGCAAAGTCCTCCTAGTCCGCAACCGTGGCGATGCCCGCCGCACTCCCAACCAGAGCGTCTCTTTTGGATAGCCGCGCGCGCCTGCNCCGCCTTTCAGCGGGAACAAGACGCGGCGCGGGTCGCTGCGGAGACAGCCGTGGGGATGCATTGTTGACGAAACGCCGCGTGCTCTACGCATCGACGGTCGCACCGCTACGAGGCAATCTCGATAATTTCCGCTTGACACGCCCGTGGGTCGCGGGATTAGTATTTGCGGGAGAACGTTGCCGGCGGCGGCAACGCTGATGATTTTCAGCGCTACGGCGCTCGGGACTCTTTGCTGGCGCGCTCCGAGCCTCCTCTAATATGGAACAATTGTTCCGATCACCTCCGGGCAACGGAAGAGGGGAATA
>NW_018027023.1:0-1148 GCF_002006095.1 Pseudomyrmex gracilis
CGGAAAGCGGAATACTTCGAGACAACGCCTCGAAGGTGGGTTGTCGGTTCCGAGTCAGCACCTCGGAGACCCAGGAGTGCTTCCGAGTCAACACCTCGGAGAGCGAGATGGGATAGGAATGGTGCCCGGAGCCGGTTTCGCTCGCCTTATATACCCGGCGACGGCCCGTGCTCGATCCGGGGCGCGGTGTGCGGTGCGCGCAGGCCCGCGAGTGGGGTTCTGCGCCGGCGCAGAACGGTTTGCGGTTGCGGCGCTTGCGGTCCTTAGATTTAGGGCGCGTTCCTATGAGACGGGTTAAAGTGAACATGTTGTAGCACTTTTGGTGCAATCTAACGGCTACTTGGGGACGGGTAATAATGTTANGCTCGAGATATCTCTAAGTATAGATATGTATTTTACATAAAATATTTACAGTGACGGGCTGCCTCGTCACAAACTCACTGCTGTTGTGCGGATCCTTTCCATCGCTTTAGCATGCTGTAAGGAAGAACTGTGAACACTGCTGTTAGGCTCCGCAAGCCGGAGAGTGTACCGCAGTGAGTAACAAACAGCCGTGTAAGGAAAAAAACATCTAAGGAGCAATAAAGGATATTTTAATAAGTTCAATAGTAGAACTTATTCTTCTCACCAACTAACCTTTTCGACATCCAACAATAGTGTCGGCGATTAACTGCCGTGGAGAAGCAAATTATTCGAGTGATTATNGCGTTCCGTGTCGCGTGAACTTTCTTTCAGCCGTAATTAGTTGAGTGATCGGATTGAATTCTTTGCGGTCACGTCCGTGCGAAACCGAGCCCAGTGCCGAAAACGTGCGCGGATGTTCTCGCGCTANCGGCCCGAGAAAGGTGCGTGCAAATCGGAAGTGTTGCCGATCAGAAGCAAAATTCCGTGTGTCTTAAAGTGTGCGAATAGATTGCCGTTCCGTCGTGGCAGATTGTCGTGGCAAATATCGCCGTCGGATCGCGAACGTACAGTGAATACATGTCGCGTGCCGGTGCATATCCTGCCCGGGGAAGTTCGCGTTCGAATCGGCGGATCGTACCGCCTATTGCTTCGCAAGTCCATTCGGCTCTCTCGCGTTTTTCTGAGGATTTTTGTCAAAACGAGCCTTCCGACGCCGCACTCACCTCGCTCATCACCTCGTTCGC
>NW_018027024.1:0-1107 GCF_002006095.1 Pseudomyrmex gracilis
GATCAAGCTCACGCCGATCTAAACTCGAATCATGTAAGATAGAACAAGTCAAACAGACCTATAAATTATAATCCTTTTTATAATTTAAATTCTTAATTCAAAATGAAGGTCGCAATCACTTTTATTAATATGAACTAACCAAAAGGAATACGCTGTTATCCGTGAAGTAATTAAGTCTTAAATACCTAATTATAATTTCTCAGTCACTAATTAATGTAATAAAAATTTAAAGTGTAANTAATTTAAAGACCATCTCAACCACATAAATTTTAAATTTTTTGTAAACTCAATAAATAAAACAAAATGTATAAAATTCTATATAATCTTCTCGTCCCATACTTAAATTTCAGCATTTTTACTGAAAATTTAATTTACAAAAAGATAACTAAATAAAGCTTAAGTCTCATCAACTCATTTATCCCAGCTTCTAATTAAAAGGCAATTTATTATGCTACCTTTACACAGTTTACAAATTACTGCGGCGTTTAAAATTATATCATTGAGCAAAGCCAGTCTTACATTATTATAATCAAAAAGATATGTTANCGACAAACATGTGAACTTAGAAATTTGCCTAGTTCATATAAATGTAATCTTAAATCAATCTTATATTTTATTTTAAACCATGCTAAATTTATTATATTATTATTATCAGTATTCAATTTATAATAATATTAAATAAATACTCTACTCAAACAAACTAAAGTATCATAAAAATCCAAAGTCTAAATTAATGTTATAATAAATTATTATAGTATTAAAATTATCAAAAATCTTATCTGCAAATATATATATATATATATAGAAATTAAATTTTAATTAATCACAAAGGTTATACCCAATGACANATTAACATAGTAAATAAAAATATTAATACTTAATAAATATTTTAATTTAAGCAACNAATTAAATTAACCCAAGTAAAAACTAGATATTGGAATAATCTAATAGTATATCAGTTCTATACTTTTATTTCAGATAATTATGAACCATTACCATTACCATAAACTTTATAGCTCTTACTCTTTCAAGAAAGACAAATAAATCAAACGGCCGATACGAGCAGTAAAATACAGGTTGGTCGTGTATAAAAAGTTGTCTTTATTT
>NW_018027025.1:0-1103 GCF_002006095.1 Pseudomyrmex gracilis
TCTTGGTCGAATGTGGAAGGTAAAGGAGAAGGTGAGCGAGGAGGAGATGGAGGAGTCGGCGCGGATTGCAGATCCGCGGAATTTTCTGTAGAACAAGAGAACTCGGGGTGCGTTGGTGAGGGAGAGCGAGGAGGTGAAGGCGGTGGATTGTTCACGGGAGGATCGGGGTTTACAGGAGAGTAAGACGGGAATTGATATCACGCATCGTCGTCGTAGTGTGAGTCTGTATGTGTTTCTACGTGTACGTGATTATCATTATTAATATTTTATGCGTGAGAGGTGTTTATGTGCGAGTGTGTCGGTGGGTGTGCGTGCGCGTGCAATGAGGTTGTGTGTGTATCGCTGGGGTTTCTTATATTATTGGCGTTGTTGCTATCGTTTTCTAATGTCTGAGGAAGAGTGACGGTGGTGGGCCTGGTCGGCTCCGGTTCGTTTAATGTAAGGGTAGTTGCGCGTCGCAATCTCTGGTTGCGCCGGCGGCGTTGGCCCTTTACTCCCGCTCGTGACGCTCCTCTCCGGGGTTCCACATAAATGATTTTGTGCAATTATGCTATTGTATTCTCTAGGCTTCACGACCATTTTCGGAGATGTTGAGCTTGTTTGTCTTCGCTCTTTAAGAAGAATTTAAAGAAAAAAAAGAAATTTGGATACCACCCGGAACGGCTACTCATCGTGAGTAGCTCTTCTGAAACATTCAAATGCCACACGGAACGGCTATGCATCGTGAGTAGTTCTTCCGAAAAATGTGAATGTCATCCGAAACGGCTGTGCACCGTGAGAAGCTCTTCCGAAAAATTCAAATGCCACCCAAAACGGTTATATACCGCGAGTAACCCTTTCGATTAAACCGAATTTCTGCGTGNGTCTATGTATTTGTTTACTTGGACCGTTTTCTTGATTTCTCCGCAAATCAGTCGCAAAGACGGGAGGTAAGTACGCAAAAAATGGAACCTCTGTATGTATATTTATATATATAATGATGTGGACTTACTACTTGGATGATCTCGGTTGGCTGGGTCACGTAGCCTCGTGCGGCTTAACTGCTGAATGATCGGCGGCGGGTCGCTTCGAACCGGTGCGGCTGCGGTGGTCGGCGGATGCTC
>NW_018027026.1:0-1089 GCF_002006095.1 Pseudomyrmex gracilis
GATCAGTTCCATATAAAGGAATACCTAATAATGTGTCAGCAGCTTCAAGAGCTCCACATTCTCTGTTGTGCATAAATCGCATAGCAATATTCCACAGATAACTANCTAATGATTTATTTTGGTTGTTTTTACTATTGGTAATACAATCGGACAATTCACATTTTCCCGCTTTATTCATATACTTAGTAATGTACCAAGTAAGTAATGTTGATTTTTCACCAATAAATTGTATATCCATATTTCCTTCCCAAGCAGTAATAAGGACAGGATTATAATCAATTATGTAAACTTCATTTTCTCTACGAGGAAGATCGTAAAGCCTACTTCTATGTTTTAATTGCTTTCTACCTGCTATCGAACTTATAACATTTCATATAGTCAATGCTTCAGTAACGGGACGAGGAAATCCAAACCGACATCTACGTACAATTTTACGTCCTACTTTCTTAGAACGGAGACAATAATCGTTATGTTTGTGCATCTGATGCGTATTAACANGTTTATATAATAACGGTGAAATATCTTGATGTGGCATTTTACACCTTATATGTTGTAAAATAAATTTAAAAACTTCTTCAGTAAAAGATTCTCTTATAATCGGTGCGTTTTTAATCCAAATTAATAAATGGAAATGTTGTATGCCTCTACCCTGATATTCTCGTTGCCAGAAGTAATGACTTACTTCTCCGATCGGATGATCTTTAAAACATATGAAATCAAGCATTGCTTTAAATTTATTATCGAGAAATCTCGACGTTGAAACAGCATTTTTTGCAACAAGTACACTAGTACTTAACGAACAATCATGCCATCCATTTACTTNACGTATATAATCTCCTAAATCATCTCATAACCATTTGCCAGGACTTAACGTTAAAAACCACGTTGCAGGTCCATAATATTGCGTCATGCAATTTAAATTACTTCTTGGTTTTTGCCAATATTGTTCCGTATTTCTTAGTGTAGAAAATATTGTACTCAAATTAGATTTTAACGCTTTTTTAGACATTGCTTCTAAATATTCTGCAGCTGTATACCGACATCGTACATTTGTTACATTCATTTTGTGATAAATTCCGCGACTTAACT
>NW_018027027.1:0-1144 GCF_002006095.1 Pseudomyrmex gracilis
CTCACTCTCTAGCAGGACTAGACCGGGACTCAAGTCCTCCAAGTCGAGCAAATAGGCTCGGCATAGGGGCAGACTTCCGGCCACGAGGTGGAAGGGTCATGGCTCGGACATGACCCCTGGACCAAGCCTTCACTAGAGGGCTGCTTGGTCGCAGATAAGGGACTCGTGAACAACGTATTGACCCCCCCTGACTTTGGTCACGGAGGGCGGGGACTTGGGGTGGTAAGTTGGGGAACTTGCCACGCCATTGCACACGTTCCCAGGGAGGGGCGGCTTAAGAAGGGTTATGGCCTCCTTCTTCTGCCGCGACCCCAAAGGCAACGGTGAAAGGTGGCGTTGTCCTTTGGGAATATGTCTAGGACTCGGGGGGGCCTAGAGAAGTCATAGCCGCAAGGCCGCCACAGACTCCCTCTTAAGTCAGGTGGAGGCCATTGAGGGGTTTTAGTGGGTGCGAGTCCCACACTCCCCGCCCAAATCCTCACGGGGCGGAGGTGCATAACGCATTTCTCCTCATAAAAAAAACCATTTGCAATGGATATGACTAATATCATATGAAAAAACCCTCTTTTTCTAAAATAAAAAAGAATTAAGTGCTACTTTGTGCTACTTTTTAAGAAAATGGTATTTGACGTGAAATGTCACACTCAAAGCTTCTTAGGCGACATCACAATAAGATGAAACGGCCGGACGGCGATAANAAATCTGTAACTTTGCTTCNGCTTTAAATATTGTAAAACAATTTTAGGAACTTAATCGTTACGCTATGGTCGCTGTGTTCTTGTAATTTAAATAGTATTAAAAAACAAGATGTTCAGATATTTATTTTTAACATATAGGTTGCATAATACATTTCCTACATTTGATTTATCTGTGATTGTAGNCGTGACAGACCATATTCAAATTTTACACAAAAACCTAAAAGATTTTGGTAATACTGAAGGAAAAGATCGAAGCAAATTTTTAATATGGTCTGTCACCCCTACATAGGAGGATACGATGTATGGAATGTCTTTTACATTTGAGGTACAACTTAAGTTTTAAAGACAAAGGAGTCGGAAATAATCTGGCAAACCAAAAGGAAAGACAAGAGGAGAAGCTTAGAATTCAAAAGCAATATAGGCAGCAGCTTGGTTTAATTATTGAT
>NW_018027028.1:0-1144 GCF_002006095.1 Pseudomyrmex gracilis
AAAATGGTCATCGCGAAATTCACTGAAAAAACATTTACTTGGATCTAAACATAACTTTCCTGCTTGGTTTATTTTAAAAAATACTTGTGAGCGTGACACACAACTATCAAATAAACAATTGTTTAATGAATTTGATCAGAATAATACGACTAATTTTGATATATTAGTAGAAGAAAATACTGGTAATGATTATTTGTCTACAACAACTCTTGCTGAAGTTGAGTCTATTATAAAAGATNATAGTAATGCTTTTGTTGCAAAATTATATAGTAAACTCTCAATTCCACGAAATCATATTCAATCTATTATTGATGATACTGAAGTTATGATGAGTAGCCATATTTCTATCTTAAAAGAAAAAATCCTTTCACACTTAAATATACTCGGTTCTGACAATAAAACAATAGAAGATATTACATCAATGTTTCAGTATCTAGCAAATCCATTCAATCATCTTAAGAATGAATATCAACGCGTCAAATATTTTCAATCTTCGGGTAATTATATTGCTCCTATTAAGTACTATATAGGTAAAAGAAGAGTACGTAAAAATACTGGAACATTTATTGCTGAAAAAGTTGAAAAAGTTTGTGGTTATTTTATATCTTTAAGACAAGTATTAAAACAATTTTTTGAACTGCCTGATGCTTTTATTGCTACAATGAATTATATAAATTTACTTAAAAAATCAGATAATACAAAGAATTTTATTCAGTCTAAACTTTGGTGTCAAAAAATAAGTAGATTTGGAAAAGATGCTATTGTTTTACCACTTTTTGTTTATTATGATGATTGGGAAGTAAATAATCCATTAGGATCTCATAGTGGTTCTCTTGGAGGAGTATATTGTTACATACCATGTTTACCACCTGAATGTGTATTTCGATTGGAAAATATTTTTTTAGCTCTTTTGTTTACGTCTCAAGATCGTAAAGAATTTGGAAACAAACAAATATTTGCACCTTTAATTGAAGAACTTAATTTTTTAGAACAAAACGGAATAACAATTACTGTAAACGGTAATACTCATAAAATCTATTTTGTGCTCGGTTTGCTATTTGGTGACAATTTAGGACTTCATGCTATGTGTGGATTTGTTGAAAGTTTTCGAGCTAATTTTGCATGTAGATTTTGCAAATTACAT
>NW_018027029.1:0-1143 GCF_002006095.1 Pseudomyrmex gracilis
AAAAAAAAAAAAAAAAGAAATTGTCAAGATGAAAAACTCGACGTAAGAAAAACCTCGAGCATTTTTTGTTTGCAAATATATTGATCGAAAAGTGAAAAAAAAAATCGATCTCGATCTGAAGTAGCAAAAATTCGTTAATCGGAGATAAACGAGTGTACTTTGTCGCGCTACCAAGTCGCTAGACTCGAACGACTCGATTTCGTGAAAAATATCGATCTCTCTCTCTCTCTCTCTCTCTCTCTCTCTCTCTCTGTCGATCACTCTCGTGTGTTCATACAACTTTCACACAAAACGTACAATTCGAGAAATGCAATTAACGCGCAATTACACCAATGAGAAATGATCGAATTCGAAAAAAAAAAATCTTTTTCCCGGTTCGATGTGATCACTCGCATGTTAACTTTCACGCAAAAAAAAAAAAAGTGCAAAAGTGTGCGTAACGGATGCACCGATAAAAAAAAAAACAAAAAAAAAACAAAAACAAAATTGCGCACAAAGACGACGTCCGCGCTATCAGGAGCAGGTCGAGCAATGCAACGTACGTTGTGATATGCAAGAGTGTGTATGTGTGTGTATGCGCGCGTTACTTACTGCGGTGGTCCGCATTTTGTGGCGCGGTAAATGTCTCTCAAGAGAGATTCAGCGATTCTGTCTTACTCCCCGAAATGTAAGACACGTAGAAAAAGAAGAACGGTTCGGAGCGGGCGGCGTTTCACTTTGCGAGCTTTCACGCGTGTGGCGTGCCGTGAAGGCTCTTCCGAACTTTTATAGAGGCCACCGAAGGGGATACCTACGGAAAAAGGAAGGCAGCACCGAAGGTACGGACGGTATCGTCCGCACGTTACGGCCTCTCTTCAAACGGGGGTTTCTTCGTTTATTCGCGTCGTCATCGAGCCACCTCTTTTTGCGCGCGCGCGCGCGCTCACGTTGTTTCAATCCTCCTCTGTCACAGTTCGGTCCTCCGGCGGAGGTTGGCAAAGGTGCAACGTTTAGAAAATGAAAGTAACGTCGAAAATGAAGATTCATCGTCTCGCGGAACAATTTGCTGTCTGGCTGACGTTGCGTGACGTCAAGCGAGTCGTCCCCGGCGGGACGATTTTCTTCCGTATGTCGCGTCGGGGAATTAAAAAAAAAAAAAAAAAA
>NW_018027030.1:0-1142 GCF_002006095.1 Pseudomyrmex gracilis
AAACTTAGTTTTTTTAGAATTCGTTACATGTGTATACGTATATATATATACATGTATAAGTTCTCGCTCAACACTTTGAGAACGGCTCGTAAGGCCTTATATTCATTCATTGGTTTAAATTTCACGAGCCTTAAGTCTTTATTAATTATTATATATATATGGATTGAATCAAATGTAATCGAAGCGTCTACCTATTTTATATCGCTAATTGGTTCTTTTATTTCTTTTTTATTATATCACTTATATATATATTACATAACTGTACACTTATATATATATTACAATTATATACAATACGATTATATACAATACTATTCTAACCTTCACCCTCCGATATTTCTATAATAGAATCTTCCGAAATAATCACGGAGTGTTCGTCTTCTTCTTCGTCGTCATCGGTGTCGTCGTTCTCGTCGTCGGCATCTTCGTCATCATTGTTGTCGTCGTCGTCGTTCTCGTTGTCGCTGTTGTCGTCGTTCTCGTCGTCGGCGTCGTTGATGTCGTCGGCATCCTCGTCATTATTGTTGTCGTCGTCGTCGTTCTCGTTGTTGCTGTTGTCGTCGGCATCCTCGTCATCATCATCATCATCATCAACGTTGTCGTAGTCGTCGTCGTCGTCGTCGTCGTCATCGTTCTCGTCGGCGATGCCGTTGTTGTTGTTGTTGTCGGCAATGATTTCATTTTCGATTTCCGACAAGAGACGGACTGTTTCCCGCTCGTAGCGCTCGTCTTCCATTTGCGCTTCCAGCCGCCTTCTTCGAAGCTCTTCCACCGCCCATTGACGCTGTTCTTCTTCCGCTTCTTTTTGTTGGAAGTGATCAGGTAATGTCCCTGGCGGATGCCGAACTTCCAGAATTATCTGCACTTCATCATCTGAAAATTAATATATATATATAATATATAAGTTTATATATAATTTCTTTATATATTTTTTATTACGTTTAACCATTTAGTTAGTTTATTTACCGGAATCAACGGGAGGAGGAGGAGGAGGAGAAAGCTCTGCTTTATCTCTACGAGCTCTTCCTAAAATGTGAAAATCACAAGTTAATATATTTTTATTCGAAAAGTTAGTAATTCTTGTTTTATCGCTTGTAAACTTACGCAGCGGAGGTTCATTTGCTTCTTCTTCTTCTTCTGAC
>NW_018027031.1:0-1142 GCF_002006095.1 Pseudomyrmex gracilis
TGATGGTTTATTGACTTTTTCCACGAAGCCATACTGAAAAGATGATATTCTGCCATTCAAATATTCGATGTTGAATTTCCGTTGTACCAATATAAATTCATGCAACACTAATTTCAATATCATTGGGCATATACCGCACAGCAAATCATGCATGGGATCAAAAATTTTATTTCTTGATATATGGAAGTAACGTGAAGCGTGTAAACAACAGTCTCCTCGAACACCTGTCGCTGTCTTTGACTCGGCAGAAAAGTTTGTTTCTTCTAGAAGAGCAAGATGTTCTTGGAAAACATGTTCGGTTCTTTCTTCAGCAACATCCAGAGATCCGCGGTGTAAATCAGCTCTAGTATATAAACACATTCTGCAAAACTTATTGGCTGATGGTCCTAGAAGATTGAACACATCATGCACAGATAATCCGTCGCCACAAAAAGCAGCCAACGATCCACGAAGAATAAATTCATCCTGTCCTATTTGTATAGGTATTCCTTCATCACTCTCTAACTTTGCCAAATCTTGAAGAAATGGCGCGAGTATCTTTTTAAAGCCATACTTTTTCACGTCTGAATCACAACATAGAAGAAGAACGTGTATACTACTCAGCTCTGAGTTTATATGTGGTGGAAAATTTTGAATAGTATAATAAAATGCGCCTAATTTGTGNAAACCTGTCTTCGAACCTAATGGGTTTACTATTTCTAACTCGTCATAATATAGTTGAATTCTAATTGCATGCTTGTGTCTCATAAAAAATGGATGAATCTTAAAGTGTTGGCCATCTAAGAAAGACAGTAATGTATTGTCATCAGGAGATTTCCTTTCAGACATAATAGTTTGTCGTACATCCTTGTTTGACAATATTAATTTTAATGAGTCAATAATAGGAACGTACTGACAAGTCTCCATGATCATTTTTGGAATATATGTGCCTGAATTACTGTCTAAAACATTATCAATCCGATAACCAAGAGGAATTTCAACGGGCTCAATATATGCAGTGTGCGTTTTTAAGGCTGCAATCTGTTGGTCTAAGGTTCGCAGTTCACAAAAAGGATTATCAAAATCAAAAACTTGCAAAACTTCTTTTACGCTATTATCATTTAGCATATCTCTATCTCTAAAAATGTTTGTAACTTTTTTTC
>NW_018027032.1:0-1141 GCF_002006095.1 Pseudomyrmex gracilis
GATTTTGACGATAAGGAGAGTTCATCCAATCATTGCCTATATATTTATGTACGTGCGCGACGATGCATGCGCAGATAGCAATTCAGCAGTTCAGCATAGTGAAAGTTATATAGCGGTTGACGGCATAAAGCACACATTAAAAGAAACGAAAACCAATATGCCAAAATATTGTTGTGTTTTTGGCTGTCGAAATAAGGCAGACAAAGAAAAACACCTTACAACTCAATCAGCTGTCAAACATGACGGCCATCTTGCATTCTTCAGTACTCCCATCTTCCCCCTCCATAACGACTTAAGTACATAGATTTTGTAGTCAGCCGTACATAAGAAGCTAGCGGTCTAGTATACTATAGAAGTCCTTGCTATTATATTGGCTGCGGTCCGTTTCATGCTAAGGCGCACATTTATCTATAGTATACGTGACATAGTATACGTGACATTTTCGAACCGCGAAACGGACAGCAGCCATTGTCTGCACCGTAACATGTGAACTCAAGTCGGCACCGTACTAGCAATATAGCAGTATTATATATATGATTGTACATAGATTTTGTAGCCATTATCTACGCTGAAATCACGCGAGCCTGTGCATATACCAAAGTGTACCAAACTGTAATTTGAAGTCATTGGAACTATAGTTTGGTAAACTTTGGTATATGTACCATACGATCGCCGAAAATCGCCACATATGAGGTGAGAATTTTACTGCGCATAAAGGAATAAAAGTGGGAAAAATAAAAATAGCGTTGCGTGCGAGATTGGTGGAACACTTGCTGACAACCAATGGCTGTGGAGTAACGAGACTTTTTAATAAGGGAGATGCGCGAAACGGACGAGTTATCGTTCCTTCGGCTTCTCTTCTCGATTTGAAGAAAGTATATCCTGTTTTGATTTCACACAAAAGATGGCGCCGCTTACCTGATAAATCGGCTGAGCCGGCGGCACGTGATCAGCATCATTTTCTCGTTTTTTGTAAACGTTACGATCTTTTCAGAGACAGATCGAGAGTAATTTGCACTATGGGTCTCAGAGTTTCTTCTAATAGCTTTCTTTCCACTGCAAAATATAGCTTCCGGTTTTGCTATTGAATCTACGCAACTTGTCTGAAATCGATTAACAGTTCTCGTAAATTTTCACATGT
>NW_018027033.1:0-1141 GCF_002006095.1 Pseudomyrmex gracilis
GGCGCTGGTCTCCTCCACTAGAGTTAGCGCTGGTGGCGCTTTTGCTGGGGGAAACAGGAAAAAGAAGCCGGCGAGGGAGCGCTCTCGCTCCCCGCCACTCGCCGGCTTGTCCGGGTCCCCACCACTATTCGGGGATTTGGACATGGAGGTGCAGGAGGGCGCTTTCACACCGGCCTCCAGCACGAGTAGGGGCGTGGGAAGACCGCCAACCGCCGCCGAGTTTCTTGGCGTTGTTGCGGCCGAGGAGCGAGCCTTGGCTGCGAGGCGTGCGGAGGCGGCTTTGGAGCTCGAGGACAAATGCTGGCGTGACACCGTTAAGCTGCCGTCCTCCAGACTCCTATGTCTAGTTGCCTCCGCGGCAGAAATGGTGCAGAAGACGCACACAGCCGCGGAGGCCGTNATGAAAGTGGCCACCACGTCCAAAAATCTTTACGGTAGATACGTGAAGATACTAAAAAACGTGGCGGCTACCATAAAAGGACTAGGCGAGAGCATTGTTGCCCTTGCCTATCTGCCGGGAGAGGCGGCAAAGCCGGAGCTGGCCAGGCTTCGCGTGCTCGTTGATGAGCGCGTCAGGACCCTGGAGAAAAAGCTCCGGCTTAGCAAGGAGTCGGGGAGGCTTATGGCCTCCCGATATAATAAGGTTCGCGAGATGCTCGACGCGGCCTACAAGAAGGGATTCTCTCTTGTAGGCGCGTCGAGGAAAGAGGTAGCGGACTGCGGGACGCAAGCCGGTGGGTCTGTGTCTGTCCCGCAGGCGACCGCGGCGTTGACTCCGCCGCCGCANACGGTTTCCCGGGTGGCACAACCAGAAGGCGGGGCGGATGAGCCCCTTAGGGAAAATGCCCCTCTGGACCTCCCGGAGGAGAGGTGTGTCCGCCTCTTAGCGGACAAAATCAAGGACGCCATGGAGGGGCAAATCTTCTCTCTAATCAGGAGAGAGCTCGCCCATCAGCCCTCGAGCGCACCTGCCGCCGTACCCGCCCCGACCACCTGGGCGACGGTGGTAGGTCGCAAGGCGCGGAAGAGAGGGAAGGAACCTCCCCTTCCTGAAGAGAAACGTCGCCCTTCCGCGGCCCCCGTAGGCGCAAGTTAGCGCTCCGGGGCGGCGGAGAGGGCGAAGCTCGGCAGGCTCCCCACT
>NW_018027034.1:0-1072 GCF_002006095.1 Pseudomyrmex gracilis
ATTAAGAATATATTCTTAATTTCAGAAGAATATCATCTAAAATCTTGAAGAAGATATTTTAAGTATAAAATCTTTTACTTACGAGAATACAATGTTTTCGGTGTGTATAGATATATATATATATAAAATTTCTTCTGTATATTACGTTACGTTTCGCGCGCTCTTTACATGTTTACTTGTGGTTAATCTATTATTACATCCTCGCTATTATTCTGAAGTTCCGAAGGCGCAAAACAGGTGGCCCATAACAGGATAGGCATTGAGTTTAACAGGCGCAAATGCTTAACACAATTTAGCATGGGAGAAATTACACGGCATTATGCCGCGGAAGGAACGTATATAGCCGATAGTGAGCTTCACCCACGGGGTTCTCGACAGGATTATCGCGCGGCAAAGGTTCATAATCAACGATCGCATCATAGCGCCCTAATCGGGGGCTCCCTGCATAGGCTACGGCAGGATGTTTGACGATTAATACCTTTAAGGTCGCCCATACAACGGCGCCGTTCGACATATTTATCCAGCCGGGCACGGCCAAGGTTTGCGCAAGCATCGAAGCGCCCCCGTTACGTGTTTGCTTCGAATTCAATTAAACCCAGATTAATCCCAAACGGGATCGAGAACGTACCGGGAGATATATATCCTCAACATTCCCCTTCCCATCCTTCCGCCCCCTTTCCTTCTACACTCTCTCTTCCCCACCTTGTCCGATTTGCCCTCGTGTAAGAGGCCTTACTTAAAGGCCTAAGACGCTAATCAGATTTGATTTGTTTGTTTTCGTCGACGTAGAAAGGGACGGATTTTTTGCGAAGAGAATGAATTTGTACACATTTAGCGAAAGAACGAAAAAAACAAAGTCGTTCAATTATTTATCTTGTATGTGTGTAAAAACAATATATGTAAAAGCAAATTTACCACTATAATAACTCAATCGCGCGTGTAACACCGTGTCCTACAAGTTCTTTTTGTATTATTTTTCAAAAAAAAAAAAAAAAAAAAAAAAAAAAAAAAAATTTCGACGAAAACAGAATGAAAATTTAACACGTCACGTGTGAACAATTGCAATTAAAAG
>NW_018027035.1:0-1083 GCF_002006095.1 Pseudomyrmex gracilis
TTAGAAAATACAATAATGCTAATTTAAAAATACACTAATCATACACACACACATATGACACATAATATTATAATTACTTATGTGTAATTATATTATACTAATTTTTTATTACAAATTAAACAAACAATACACTTCTTTTACAAATAAAAATAACACCATTAAATTAAAAAGAACATAATTACTTCACATATCTTAACAAGTATAAAAATGCTAATGAAAATATATCAATTTTAATTTAATAAAAAATATTATTTATAATTATAATTGTTCGTTATTTCACTGGATACCTGAAAATAAAAAAATATTACATAATTAGTACATAAAGATATAAATATATAATATATAACTAAATAATATACAAATATATACAATTTGTTACAGATATATTATACATAAAATGTTATATGTATGTAAACTTATATGTTATAAAGAGTGTTTGGTAATTGCCGTCCAGCCACTTGTAGGAAGATAGAAGGATTTATTCTAAGACAAAAAGTTCTATACCACTTTGCAAGATTCGCAATACTTACCAAAATATTAATTACTAAAGATCCGCTAATCAGCATGCACCCAACGTAAGCATAGTCCAGTTTATCGCGCCGTAGCGACGGAATGGAAGAAGCTCTTACACTTTTTATCTTTCTCTATCACTTTCTCTCAGTCTCTCTCGCACTCTTTCTCACTCTCTCTTACTCTCTCTCGCACTCTATAACACACTCTCACACTTCTCTCACTCTTTCTCATTTTCTATCCTACTCTCTCTCACTCTTTCTCGCATTTTCTTTCACTCTTTCTCGCTCTCTATCTCACTCTTTCTTGCACTCTCTCTCACTCTTTTTTGCACTCTTTTGTGGTCACTCTCACTCTCTCTCTTTCTCTCTCTCTCACTTTCTCTCTATATCTCTTGCACTTTTTCTCACTCTCTCTTACTCTCTCTCGCACTCTATACCACTCTCTTTCACACTCTCCAACTTTTTCTTTTTCTCTATCTTATTTTCTCGCACACTCTCTTACTCTTTTTTCCACTCTTTTTTATTCTCTCTCACTCTCTCTCACTCTCTCTTTCACTCTTACACTTTTTCT
>NW_018027036.1:0-1137 GCF_002006095.1 Pseudomyrmex gracilis
AAAGTTTCTTTTGAACCAGGAAACTTTATAAAATTATTTGATCTACGGATTTTGTTATATCTCATAATAATGTTTTTAACTATTTTGTCATTTTTTCTTGAAAAAATTGTTTTCCTTTGTATTTTAAATTTCTACGTTTTATACGCTTTTTAGCGCAAATAGTAGCCGAATTTCGTACGTACCATCGCTGATTTATTTTACGCCGTTTNTCTAATTTGTACTTTTGATTGTTACTAAAATTAGTATCGAAGTTACCGNTATTGTCGCTATTGTCGCAATTAGTAACACTAATGTTACAATCACCATCATTAGTATCGAGCAAATTATTTTTACATATAGAAAGAATATTACTTGATATTAGTTTATTTTATATAACATTATTGTTATTAAAAGACAGTATCATTTGATTCACTTTCTGTTTTTCTTTTCCAAGTGTACGTGATATACGCATACAAGTCGCTTTTCTCTCTTTTTGTATCACAGTCGCTAATGGCAATATTTTGTGGACTGGATAGCGCGCGTCTTGAGGGAAATGCTCAATTTTATTTGTTTCAAATATTTTAAGTAAATGTGATTGCATCAAGTTATGATCGTATTTAACATCCTCAGGCGGAATGTTATACAATCTAAAGATCGCAAAAGCTATGGCAAAAACACTACAATCATTTCCGTTCGGTTGCTGTTGCACTGTAGGAAATTAGACAGAATTGAAATCATAATCTGGAAAAATAATTTTTTCAAAAATGTTTTATGATCTGCGTGCAATTCTTTTTTATTCAATGAATTGTAAATAAATATGTTTCTTGTGTCGTAAT
Organism: Pseudomyrmex gracilis; assembly: GCF_002006095.1. Taxonomy (NCBI): domain Eukaryota; kingdom Metazoa; phylum Arthropoda; class Insecta; order Hymenoptera; family Formicidae; genus Pseudomyrmex; species Pseudomyrmex gracilis. The sequence goes on from NW_018027036.1 coordinate 816, forward strand.
ACCTACATACCCAATGTCCAGTACGCATATCCGTATCCGAAGAACTAAACAAGATCTGTATATGCTTATTATATGTCGGTGTAGATTCTATTCTATCGGGAACGTACAATTTGTAGTTATCAACAGGTGTGTACAGGATTTTTGACCAGTTTCGTATAAGGCAGGTAAAATAATCCATATGTACGTCTGTCAACCAACCGTCTTGAACAATTATCTTTTTCTTTTTTTTGTAAAATATGTGTTTTGGCCATTTTTTGATATATAAAAATTTTTGATAATAAAAATTAAAAAAAATATTCAAAGAATATATATATATATATAT
>NW_018027037.1:0-1052 GCF_002006095.1 Pseudomyrmex gracilis
AGTCCGGGAACTTTCCGGACAAACTGTGTATATCATATATATAATGTGTGTTAGTATAACAGGCATGCACACACGTGGAGAAAGGAAAGGTGTTGCGCGCAATTAAAGAGTGAAATTCGAGATGAGTACTGCGTGGTACCGATTGAATGTGGGGCGTTATCGCTATCAGGAAACAGATATGGTTCTTGTGTGTTGCCTGCCGTCGTGTTTTTCTTATTCTAGTGCGTCTTATTCTAACTTATCTTAAGTAGTCATGCGATAGGAAATTTATGTGAGCGCGTTCTCATGTCCGCGGGTTATAGATGAGCCAAGTGATCATCGATTGACAGGATTTATTGTCGAGACATTTTCTTCGCCTGCTCCCCGCTGCTTCGAGAGGAGGTAATTACCGGAATTCTCCATCCGAGTTGCAAGGGGCTGAGGTCTGCGCGGGCGTAAGCTGTTTTGCACCCCACGCAGTGGTAGACAGCTCGGATTTTTATCATTGTTTTGCCGCAGGCACAGCATTTCCGTTGGTTATAAACGGACATTTTGNGGCACAATTGGTGAAAGTAAAGGAGCAGATACTCCTTCCGTTCGTCCTCCTGCACCTTCCCGTAGCATTCCTGGCAGATCTTAGCGTTACTGCTGCGATTTTGATATATGCATCCTGGGCTAACGATACATCGCAGTTGCCGCAGGATGCTTCCGGTTTTTCTTTGGTAAGGAGTGTCTCGCTGTTGGCGATGTTCCGACATTTCGANGCTGTAATCAACGATCACTCAGTACACATTAATGGTTTATTCGACTGACAAAAAAAAATAGTGAAAAGAGGAAAACGTTTCCTGGTACATGACATTTAGGCTGGGTTCCTCGTGCAGTAAATTAAGGCACAAATGTAATGAACCCAAGAATTGTTTATTAACTAAAGGGATACATTTTATGTTGGACCACATCTTATCCATGGTAGTGTAGTATTCTAATTCCATATTTGTTCTTAAAGTATTGGTGTGATTGGATTTATAATTGTTAAGGCGTGTATATATATGTATGTGCCGACTTAAGTGACTAGA
>NW_018027038.1:0-1136 GCF_002006095.1 Pseudomyrmex gracilis
CGCGATCTAATTAGGCGCTAAAGAAAATACATTTATATGCACCTATAACCCTTAATATTAGATATTAAGAAAACACATATACGTATTTATAATTACTAACATTAGATATAAGAAATAAATGCAAAAGAGAACGAAACTTCTGTACAATTCCTTATCCCGTAAAACAACTGCGTAAACACTGCTACAAACTTAACACGCACACACACACATGTGGCCCAAATTTTACAACCAACGCTACTAAAATCACCCGATCACCAGAAATGAGAGAACAAGCGGACGTCGTAAACGTCAAACCACGACATTTCAACGCCGCCATACGAAAATATGAAAAACACATAAATACAAAAATGCGCCTCGCCCTTTAACGAAACATTATACAACGATAAAACACTACAAAATTTTAAGCACAGACTCTCTCTCTCTCTCTCTCTCACCACACCAGACGATCTCATGACCGCCATAAAATTTGAAACCGATCACACTGTTTTTCTTTGCCATAAGTCTCACGCTCGCTCTTGGTTCCGTTCACATATACATACATATTCTATATATGTATCTGTTCACCTCATACATTTGTGGCAATTTCAAGGTTTCATATTCAACTAAAAGGTTTGCATTCAAGCTAAATTAAAGCATTTGATCGTCAATTGCAGTACTAAAATGCTGAGACATCAACCCGGAGACAAATTTTTGCGACAACTTCAATGTGTCACCCCTACAGTAAGACCTATATACCAAGGAAGAAGCGATAATTTTAAAATCTGCCAAATGTGCTTTTCTAAGCTGTCAACCGAGCAGCAAGAAACATATATGAATCTCCCGCCTCATCACTTGATTCACTACACATCGGCCTATAACCAGCGAGCATGCACGTGGCGTCACTATCATACGAATTCGACCCGCCTCACTATGCCGAGGATGTGTCGAAGGATATATAAACGCAGATAAGACACTTTTGGAAGTTGGATGGGGAATAGCAGTAACAACCAGCACATCGTACTCAGGCTAAAAAAGCCTCTTCCGGTAAACGATTGACGATCATGTGCGACAAAATTTCTTCTCTAACGTTTTTCTCTTATTTGCTTAATAATATTAATGCATGAGACTCAGTAATATTACTGCTAGCGCGTGTCTGT
>NW_018027039.1:0-1135 GCF_002006095.1 Pseudomyrmex gracilis
TGCTGCTCCTGAATGTACCGCATGATCCTTTCGAGCTGCGCCTGCGCTTCACTCGCGGTATTTTCGTCGGTACTTCCCTCCTCTATATTGCCAACACTGACGTCGGACTGGAGCGCGCGTTCTTGCAGTACTTGCAGTTCGCGGAGCAATTGCACCTGCTCCTCGTTCACCGTCGGTCGCAATAACACTACCTATTTATTATAGATATGTTGACGACATTCTCTTGTCGGCTCCGAAGGAGGAGATTGATCTCATTGTACAATATTTCAACTCATACAACCCACGATCAAAGTTTACAATTGAATTTGAAGAGAATAGATCAATTAATTTTCTAGATATTTCATTCACGATTGTCGATAACAAACTCAGATTTAATTGGTATCATAAGTCTACATTCTCGGAACGTTACCTTAACTTTTCCTCGCACCATTCATTTAAACAAAAGTTGGTTATTGCTTCAAGCGTGGTTGACAGGGCAATTTTACTCGCCCACCCGTCTTATCATAAAGATAACTTAATTGCAGTAATGCAAATGTTAATAGCTAACGATTACCCTCTGGATCTGATATTTAAGGTATTTACTAAGAGACTTCATTATTTATTTAACAATAAATTGATAATGATGAACAGCGAGACTGACTTAAATAAGGTTTGTGAAGAAGAAAGAGAGATTACATTCAATTACTTTTCTTTATCTTTTTTACCTGAAGTCACTAGTGTTACGTCCTGAGCCTATGATTACGGTCGGGCATTAGTGGTAGTACGTAACAGACGCACTGACACATTCAAGCGAACGTGAAGTCTATCCCGACACACTGACACAGATAAGGAAGTCAGGAATGCGCGGGTTGAGCGAGACAGTCCGGCAACGCAAACAGGCCAACGGGGTTACCCGATTTTTCTCTGTCTAACGTATTTTTACTTGTCGGTTCCCTTTTAGGTCTAAGACGCAAATCTCAATTACCAAGGACGGAACCACGCGAATTAACGAGGAATGAACGGGTTGTTTAATGAGTGTGATTTATTAGTAGATTGTTAGTTAGACGAGGTCCATATATAAGAGTTAAATTAATTAAAGCCGGATTTTGTTATGAAAATATTAGCATAATGGTTTATTCAAATAGGATTGTTAATA
>NW_018027040.1:0-1135 GCF_002006095.1 Pseudomyrmex gracilis
GCGCCGGTGTTTACGCGACTCGGCGAGCCGGGTCGTTGACCGGATTTACACTCGCGTCTGATCAGTTGTTTGCCTGTTTTGAACGGCGATAACCAGCGTTACAGAACTTCGCCGGTTCTACGATCTCTGAAATAAACTAATACGCGGCCGCTCTTTAACAAATGCTGACAGCCTTTTTTGTGATCGCTTCGATTCGAGTTGATAGCACCCGTCGGTCGCGATATAGAAATCGTCCCCTGTAAGTAGCCTCTCACTCTCACGGCTCCGAGAAAGCCGGCCGCGGAATTCGCTCTTATTTATTCGGGATTAGCGCACGTGTACGCGGTTCGTACGCGGTATCGAGAATTCGCCTCTCGCGATCTCCGATAACTGTGACGCGTGACGATAGCACCCGCACTTTTCACGTGATCAAAAGAATCTTTTAAAAAGATAATATTTTAATATATAAAAATTATTGATAAGTAATAAAAAACTCGATAATTATTTTTTATATCTTATAGTAATTAACATTATAGAAATAAAATATATTATGGTTTTATAATTTTATAGTTGTAGTATATTCTGTATATTATTTATAGTTTTTTTTGTATTAAAATTCTTATACCCGGTTAATTTTATGGGGCACTTCTGTGCCACTATTAGTATTACTTCATTTTGGAGTTATTATTTTTGTACCTTGCAGACGTTGCATGAACGACAATGTCTGACTTGTATTTAATAGTTTTATGTCGGACATTTTGTCAACTTCCAAATACCAAATATTATCTGTAAAAAATTAACTTTATAACAATAGTGAAAAGATGTAATTATTTTTTACAAAAACTTACTTTATATAACTGACTTATATTTTTCACATATCCTTTTATTTCAATTTTTTGTCTTTTTTCAAAATAGTTTCTATGTTCGTAATCGAGTACTTGAATGTCTAACTTGTAAGTTCTATCTGTGATGGACCTGCATCCATACGTCTTGTAATTGTTTGAAAGTGTATTTAAATTAGTTTTAACAAAACCACGTACAACTGAAATATATTTTATTTTGTACATTGTTTCAATAATGTTATATTATAGTAATTATATTATTTCATATTTAAAAAATTTTAATATACTTTAGTAAAAAAGAAAAAAAAGAAAAA
>NW_018027041.1:0-1134 GCF_002006095.1 Pseudomyrmex gracilis
CCTGCCTTTTTATTTTATTGTTCTTTGACACTTTCTTTTCCCTTCTTCTCCCTCTTCTCCTTGCCTTTTTATTTCTACTCCTGCTTCACATGTTTAAGCATTACCATCTCTTCCTATTATTGTCTTTTCTATTCCTCTTTTTTCTTTCATCCAGTTTTTCAATTCTTCAAGTTTTCTTTCTATTTCATTATTCACGTATACTTCTATTATCCTACAGCATTTTTCTTATCTCACTTTTTTCATCATTATATCTTCTTCCGTTTTCTTTTTTTCCCTCTTCCATCTCTATTCTTCTTCTTACTCCTATTATCATCCTTTTTATTGCTTTTCTGTTTTTTACTTTTCGTTTCTTTTTTACCCATTGCACCTCACATCTATGCTTTTCCGGTAGAATCTTTTCTATCTTTTACCATGGTTTTTTATCTATCCACGTCTTTATTAAGAAATACCATTATATTCTAATTCTTCAATCCTGCCCAGAACTCTTTTTCCGTACTTTGAAATCTAGCCACATTCCAAAACGCTACTTTGTAATTTTTTTTCTCTCTTTTTTCTACCTTTTTTCCTTTTGTTTCTTGCTGCTTAAATCTTTTACCTCTATCTTCTTCCCTTTTTCTCTTTCTCTTTTTTCTCTTTTTCCACCTTTTTTTCTTCCTTCTTTTGCGGTTGTCTTTTTCTCTCTAAAGCGTTTTTATTCTTATCTCATCTTCACCACTCTCCTTTAAATCTTATTGTGTTACCTTCCATCCATGTATTCTTTTCTTTCTTTCTTTCTTCTACCACAATTTCTACCACAACTACTACCAACCTTCTTCCTATTTCTCTCTTCTTCCATGTCATATCATGTCCAATCCAAATCTTCCTCTCTTGTAGATTTTTTGTTCTTTTCCAAATTAGTTTCTTGTCGTTTTTTTTCCACTCTTAATCATACCATTTTGCCTGTATCTTCCCTTTCAACATTCACTTTTCTCATATTTTTTATCTTAACTTCAGCCCTTATTTGTTTCAAAATTTTTTCTTTCCGCCATCTCCAATCTCTTTTTTTTCCACTTCTTTTATTACATACTTTTTTTCCTATCTTTTCTTTCTTTCCATTCCAAATTTTTCTTTATTTGTTTTTTATTAATCCCTTCA
>NW_018027042.1:0-1077 GCF_002006095.1 Pseudomyrmex gracilis
TTCGTTCAATCTAGATTCCATAGATAGACTTTTAAAAGATTGTATTCTAGTTTGAAGAATTTTACAATCAGACTGAGTCACTAATCCAATACGAATTCTCGATAGTAACTCACGATAAGATTCATCTCCTTGCTGCCGCATATTGATTGTTAATTCATTGTAGTCAAATAATGTAGTCCACAAGTTAGTGGCCTCCAACAAACCGAGATATTTATCAATTTTTTCCTTTAATAAGCTCACAAAAACAGGATCGTCGTTTACAGGAGGTAATTGAAGCAAATCTCCGAATAAAAGAATGTGTTTTCCACCGAACCAACCGTCATCAGAATCAATAGTGTCGAATATTTGACACAATCGAAGATGTATGTACATTAAAGTCAAATTGGATATCATCGACACTTCATCAATTATAATCAGAATTACATCTTCGAGATCTGCTCGTAAAACTTTTAATACNTGATCAGATAATTGTTTATATTTAGGAATAAAACCGTGCTCAACAGGCAATTGAAGTAGTCTATGAACTGTCAAACCGTCTACGTTAAACGCTGCAATACCAGTAGGAGCTGCTATAGCAGTATCTTTGTTGAGATTTTGTTTTATCCAGCATTTAATAGTTTTAATTAAGAAACTTTTTCCTGTACCACCTTCTCCGCTAACGTATAATCGTAATGGTGATTTATCCGATCTTACAGTTGTAACGACTTTATCAAACACACGTTTTTGATCTAGATGTAATTTTGCTATCATATCACATACATCGACATCTTTATCTATTTTCTCACCAAGATCTTTGAAATCTTGCATTGCTACACCAGCTTCTATATTTTGAATACCTATTGGATTTTCTGGATCATCTTGCGATATATTCTGTTTGTTTAATTCGTCGTCTAGATATTCCTGAACCAACTGTTTTGCAGCTTCAAAGGCATTTTGCAATTCCTCTATTTTTTCATGATATTGTAATGCTTCTAAAAGATGTAATTTTATCTTGTGAAATGATTCTGTATAATTATCACATCCGTTTTTAAGATCTTTTAATTTTCGCCATGGTTTAAACATGAGTAATAATGAAAA
>NW_018027043.1:0-1132 GCF_002006095.1 Pseudomyrmex gracilis
ACACTGGGTTGCCTTCTTCCTCGATGGAAACAGACACGCCACCTACTTCGACAGCTATGGAATACCGCCGTCAGATTCCCGCTTCCTTCTGCGACTTCGAAGAAATTCCGCAACGCACACATGGAACACGACTCAACTTCAAGGATATTCCTCGCAAATGTGCGGGCATTATTGCTGTGTGTTTCTCTATTTTATGGCTCACGGGTATAGCCTTTCCTAATTTTTACAACTGTTTTCTGGAAATTTTTACGCCAACGACAAATTAATTGTATGTTTATTTCGTAAAATATTCTCTACAAAATCCAACAATGTACAAAACCGCTTTCCTGAACACTATATTTAACACTGTACTTGTAAAACAAAAAAAATAATCAACTGTAATCTTACTTACGTACTTGTATTTTTTTTATGTATTTAAAATATATTTATATCGAATAACTGTAATAAGTTGTTTTCTCTTGTGTGTAAATTGAGGTGTCCTTGGGCTCGTGATATTGTTTTCTCTTATTCTTCCCAAGAAACCTATTTCTAAACTCCTCACACATTTTTATAAACATTTTAGTCTACATTGAATATCTATCGAAAATTCTCGTAGAATTTTCTCGCGCGAACAAGTACGCGCAGGTTTAACGGTCCCGAGTCATAAACCGTTTCTTGTCTTCAAAAAACTTATGTTCTCATCGGCACGTACAAGTTCTCGCAGATAAAAATTGTTCAGGAAAACTTGGGACACATAAATTCATTTTTTTTACATCCCTAACTTTCTAGTCACAGTCTTGCGACGCCTGCTTCGATTCCTATTTCACCTAGACGCCCTCAACTATGCTTCACGCTCATTGGGAGCCATAAGTGCCCAGACGCTCATTGGTCCTTCCTTGGGGGCCCTATCATCACCATCAACTACCCCTGAACCTTGCTCATTGGGAGCCATAAGTGCCCAGACGCTGATTGATCTTTCTCGGGACCGATGCCACCCCCGCCCTTACAATTCCTCACTCAACCGACACCAACTTGCTCTCATACACGTTTGAACGCACGAAGCAACAACATCGGAGCGCCGCCATTGCCAGTACCAGCCACGCTTCGAAACGGATTTTTAAATAAATATATACTCTTTTAATAAAGAATTCTT
>NW_018027044.1:0-1132 GCF_002006095.1 Pseudomyrmex gracilis
GTATATATATATATGTAATTAAAATATATATATATATATATATATATGTATATATATATATACATAATTTGTTTAATACACGTACAGACTGAAAGCGACACAGCTGTAAGCTTCGCGTATGGCGATGGATAATAAATACAGACTGTAAAGAGACAAAGTACACAAGAGTCCAGAATCACAGCGTGTATATCATGTGAAGTGAAGGTGGAATCGATCGGACTAATTGCGACACGAACGCGACATCGCGACACTTTCAATGATTAACGAGGCGGATGACAAAAGTGATGCCGGACAATCGATGTTGTTCGCGCAAATCGTCTCACGACGAACACACGACTTTGAATCACTTTTGTACGACAAACAATCTCCTTGACTGATGATGATCTCTCGCTGATTATGACGATAATTTCGCATATATATATTTAGACACTTATATAATTTTATCTTGCAACAATTTGTTTTTTAGTCACATTAAGAAGAAACTTTGTTTAGTCACGTTAAGAAGAAAATTTGTTTAGTCACGTTAAGAAGAAAATTTGTTTAGTTACATTAAGAAGAAGAAACTTGATTATTACGTGTAAACTTATGGGCTATCGATCATCTTGAGAATATTAGTTTATGTAGAATATAATTATATGTTATTCAATTTTTGAATCAATCAAATTATATTATAAACGCTCAGTGAATTTAATTTCAAAATATTGTGCGCAATTTAAAATAAATTGTAACAATTTACTTGTGATCATCGAAAATTATCGCGAAATGTCTAATTCGCTGTCCTAATTATTCCGACGTCCCGTGTGCAAAGACGAGTGCAATAACGACATTCGATCGGGGCGCGCGCTTCTAAGTTTTGCCGTATCGAAACAAAGAGAACCCGTGAAGGAAACACACTCGAGAGCACATTCCCACGCCGTTATTGCACTTGCGCGCTTGTACGCGAACGCATCCAGCGTGTCGTCTGGATAGAGAGTGTTTGATATCTACACGGGAGGGAAAAAAAAAAAGGAGAAAGAGGATCTCGCGTGCGCGCGCGATATGAGAGGAAAGGGTGAGCGCGTGTTGTTGAGTATGACAGAGAGGCTTATACACACAGAGAAAGGCGGGAGAGCGATAAAAAAAAAAAAAAAAA
>NW_018027045.1:0-1109 GCF_002006095.1 Pseudomyrmex gracilis
TATCACCTCCAATAACTCGTTTGTGTGGCCAGGTATCAAAAAAAGTTTCATATAAAAGTTGTAGGGTTTCAAGGGGGAACCAAAATGGCGTACCTTTCAACTTTTGATTTTGACCAAAAGTGGGTTACTTCAACCGGAAGTGGTTTTTTTAAAATGGAAACTCTCCTTTTTGACACCGGAAAATGAAAAAGCGGAAAATTTTACGTTTAGATATAACCTTGGCTGTTTTAAAATTTTCAAAATGGCAAACGAAGATGGCGGACAAACATTTTAGTCACCCGATTTGCACCAAATTAAGTTGTCGAAGGTTTTTGGGATTGCTGATCACGAATCTAAAGTCAGATTTGCAAAATTCAAAATGGCGGATCCAAAATGGCGGACCAAGATGGCGGACGAAATTTGTAGCCAAATTTAATAGAAATTACTACTCTTAGCACTACCCAGGAACAACGGCGTGGACGTGGTAGTTTTTTGTTTCCTTTGGGGTGCTTTATTTACGTGAGTCCCTTCGCCTCTCACTATCGGGGTGCTTTATTTACGTGAGTCCCCTTGCCTCTCACTATCGGGGTGCTTTATTTACGTGAGTCCCCTTGCCTCTCACTATCGGGGTGCTTTAGTTAGTTAATTTGTAATTTCAAACAGTTAATTTGCTAAGTAGTACACTTAGCGAATTAACTGTTCGAAAGTCCGTCCATTTTCTTGAATGCATAGGTCGATACGCTTTCTGAATGATGTGACTGTTCTCGAAAGAATTTCTTGAGATATTGCCGCACAAGCAGTCCAAATACGTTCCTTCATATTCTCCTTGGTTGTTGGTTTTTCGCTATAGACAATATTGTTCAGCATTCCCCACAGAAAAAAATCGGGAAAAGTTAAATCTGGCGAACGAGGAGGCCACGCGACTGCGCCAAATTTCCCAATCCACCTACCATTGTTTTGGTTATTNAAATAATTTCTTACAATATTTGAATAATGTGCTAACGCATCATTCAATTAAAGCTACATCCGTTCTCTGGTGAATAAATCATCGTCTTCCAATAGTTGCGGTAAATCGTCTCGAAGAAACTGCAAAAAGTTTTGTCCGTTAACGTTTTCTTCAAAAAAATAAG
>NW_018027046.1:0-1019 GCF_002006095.1 Pseudomyrmex gracilis
GGATTATTCTGAGTCAAAAAGTACAAAACCATTTTTTTTATTACACATAATAAAGGAGTAATTATTGAATAAAGTAAGCCAATCAGCGCCGACNTAGCCAAACGCACGTCAGTGAACCACGCGCCTGATGTGCGTGAGTGCTCCGCGCAGCTCACTGACGTGCGCCCGGCTGTAGGCCTGTAATTTATTTAATAATTACACCTTTATTATATGTAATAGTAGAAAATGGTTCAGGACTTTTCGACTCAGAATAATCTTTTCTACCTGCCTACGAGCGGTAATACGGTAATTACCAGACACCCTGTATATATATAAATATATATACAGAATGTCCATAAAATTTTGACCCAGCCAAAGTTTAAAAATAGATTGAGTCAAACTGAATAGAAAAATTATTTGCCAGTTTGCAAAATTTGCAATAAATAATAAGATACAAAGTAATAAATATGTGTCAATGAGTGCGTAAGAAGCGATGGTCCTGACTCATTAAGCATAGGTGTGTGACTGTCAGAGCAACAAGAGGCGGAGTGAACAAGCGAGCGCGGCATGTGACTCGGCAGATCTCGAGGTATCAGCTGATATACGGCGGTACGTAAGGGATTACACACGCCTATAGAGTCAGGACCATCGCTTCTTACGCGCTCATTGGAACATTTATTACTTTGTATCTCATTAACTATTGCAAATTTTGCAAAATGTCAAATAACTTTTATATGATCATAATTGATCTTCTTCAGTTAAATGATCTAAATATAAGGAATGAGAATGCCAGTACAAATTAATACAGATTTTNTTTTTATACATATACAGAGTATCGAAGTATATAAGAATCTTACCAATTAAATTGTGCAGAAAACTTCTTAAGTAAAAAAGAAAAATAATGGTACAGCATTCCGATGTCAAGTAAGTCACATTACTTAAAAATTAATGTAATAAAGTTAATAAATAAAACTTGAACCAGTCAAAAATCTTATAATACACTTACTTAGTCATTATTTTTAAACTAGAAATGACATCGG
>NW_018027047.1:0-1130 GCF_002006095.1 Pseudomyrmex gracilis
ATTTCGAGTTGTAATAAAGTTCTTTAACGAGAAACCGCGTCCTTTCTTGGCCGCGGGTGTGAGTGCGAATTGCGGAGACCGGCGACAGAGCTGAACCGCCACTGCGGACGTAACAATATTATTGGTATGGCAAATCCCAAAAAACCTATCGGCGTGCAGCAGTAATGTTTCTCGAACGGTATAGGGTCAAAAAATCTCATATGACATTTTTTTAATTAGAAAAGCGGCTTCGTTAGCATAAAGTGCGTAAAATAACTCGCAATAAACGTAAATATGTCACTAATAAAGATAACACTGCTAATATTCTTGCTGCAACTACATTAAATCTTCATATTAGTCAACGTGAACTTGCAAGAGCATCGACTATTAGCCGTTCTTCAATTCAACAAATTTTGAAGCAGCAAAAACATCATCCATATCACATGATTTTATCACAAGAACTTTTGATGACTGACTACAAACGCCGCGTAACAAATAAAAATCCAAATGCAATTAAAAATGTGATAATAGATCAAATTTGAGCACAAAAATGTTTTAATAATATAGAAACTCAAATAATAATATTACAATTAATCTGCAAAATATTTCGACTCCGACTGGAGTCTTAAGAAGGTACTGAAACGAGATCCGAAGTCAGCGTTGGGATCTTAGCTGTTACGCTGATCGGAAAGTGGCGCTCTCAGTGGTCTCGGAGAGAAGACATTAGACGTACTGTATCTATCCTTGTCTCTCGTTGAGTTAGTCCGTCCTTTTCTTAAAGTAAGACGAGCTACTCCCGCTCAGAGATGCCAGATTCTGAACACTTGATAGCATGCGGTAACAGCGGTAGCATGGAGGGAATGCGCACACAACTTCAGATCGTGTATGTGTGCGCTCGACACTTCGGAACATAGATGCCAGATCGTGCAGGACAGCAACGAGAGCAGCGAGGGGCAGAGCCCCTACCGCTCAGCTTCTCGATGCTACGCACACAAGCGGGAACCGCGTACGTGTGCGTGACGTCACGCTCGGCTGTGGAAGAGTGCAGGCATATTATTTTCTGTCTCTTTTCTACCAAGCCGGCCACAAGGCAACGCACGTTGCGTATGACAACGCTTTTCGAAACTTAGGCTGCGTTCCGATATTTACTG
>NW_018027048.1:0-1069 GCF_002006095.1 Pseudomyrmex gracilis
GGCCGGCTTGGTGGAAAAGAGACGGAACATAGTATGTTTGCACTCTTCCACGAGCCGAACAGCCGAGCGCACACGGACGGCAGTTCTCGCTTGTGTGCGTGCCCCCACCGCTTCGATGCTGCCGTTGCTCTCTGCTTGATCTTTCATCAGTGGTACGGAACGGATCGCTCCTCTTATTACGCCTTAGATGACTTTGTGATCTGGTCATTGTGTGTTCTGATTCTGATCCTTTCGTTACACGAATAAATTAGTGTGTCGCTAAGTGAATCCGAAAGTGTCTTATTCTACACAGTGTTAAGAACACGAAACGGACATTATTGTCAAGTCCGTACGAAGAGTTGCAACAACCGTTTTCGACTTTTTTAACTTTTCTGCCGCCGTATGCAGATCGAATCCATCTCGTCACTACTTTTTATTATTACATTTTATCACCATGGCCAATGATAATAAAGAAATGCATCAATTGTCTTTAACAAAAACAAAACAAATGAAAGAAGTAAAAGAACAAATGGAACAGTTACAAGAAACAGTAAAAGAACTTCTTCGACGAAAAGACAATAACACAAGAGAAGAAGCATCATGTGCAAATGAAGTGCAAGAAGTCGCAGAACCATCAAATAAAGATAAAATATATATATATATATATATATATATATATATATATATATATATGTATGTATGTATGTATATGTATGTAATATATGTATGTATATATATAATTTTACAGAAAATATGCCCAAACGATGGACCAGTGCAGGAAAGAGTAGAGCACATTCGAATCATTATTGTGGCCGTGGCCGTGGCTCTAATCGTGGTCGTGGAGAAAGTTGCAAAAGCCGTCCTATAGTTAAAAAATATTATCATTTTGCTTAAATAAGTTTTATAACGCAAAAGAAGAAACATTGTCTGGAAAAAAGTATACAAGAAAACACAGGATTGTCAAAAATAAAGGTATACAGAACAAAAATATATGTTAAATAATATTTAAGGCTCGTGAAAATGTCATATAAGAATATAGGGCCGATACGAGCCATTCCCAGGATGTTGAGCAGGAACTTGAACGTGCATA
>NW_018027049.1:0-1129 GCF_002006095.1 Pseudomyrmex gracilis
TCAGTGTGTATCTTAATACATGCTGCATTTTAAATGTTTATTTGGCGCTATGCGCCGTTATTTGGGCCGGGACGGATGGTCGGTCCCGGCCGTAATGATTTACATCGTTACGTCTCCTTCCTTCTTAGGGAGGAAACGTGCGCCTGCACGTCTGCAGCAGCCCCCGGCTGTCGAAGCGGTGCAAATTCAAGTCAACCTTGAATTGTCGCCAGGTGTGTCGGGCGCGGTGCGGCACGTCGACGAAACGTCCTGGCTTGATCTCCTTGAGATCCTGCGGGGCCGGTGGTACGGTCGAGACGACGGCAACGTTGCATTCCTGCCGGCTTTGTCGTGGCGGTGGATATGGCTGTGCGCGGTATGGCCGTATTCGCCGTCTTGCCGGTGGCCGGTGCCGATTGATGTCCGGCGCTGTCAGCGACCGGATCTTTCTGGCTTTTTCCTGGAGCTGTTTTCTTTTGGCTTCTTCTTCCATCGGCTTCTCCAGCTTTTTGTCGAGGTCGGAATCGTCGAACAGCTCGCGAAATACTTGCCGACGATCCTTCTTCGGCGGTGGATCCTGGGGCCCTGGTGCCTCCGTAACCAGGCAAACGACGCTCTCAAAAAACACTTCGAGCGATTCGTCCGACATTTGTGCGTAGTTCGCTTTTAAAGCTTTCTCCGCATTCATTTTTTGAACTGATACTCCTGCTTCGGTCCGCCTTTTATACCCGCACTCTTGTTTTCACCGGGATGACTTTTCTCGGCGGCTCGTATTTTGGACACGTTCGCTGCTTCGTTTTCTGTTTCGTCGGCTTCGAGTTCACTGTCTTTGCTGTTGTTGTTGTTGTCGGAATCCGGTAGCAGTCTCTTTAAATCCTGCACGTAAACGTGTCGGTGTCACTTGTTCTGTTTATCTTGCAGGTCGGCGATTACAGGCGAAATATAACGCCTTACTGTGAGTGGTCCGATGTAGCGTAGCGCGAGTTTCGCGTTGAAACTTTCCGCTTTATTCGAGAGAGGATATACGTGCTTCCACACCTGCTCTCCAATTTCTAGCCTCCAGTTTCGTCGTCGGAAATCGTAATGTCGTGCTTGCCGCTGGAAGGCTCTTGCAAAGTGTATTGTTACCAACTCGAATGCGTCTTTAAGG
>NW_018027050.1:0-1129 GCF_002006095.1 Pseudomyrmex gracilis
AATCAATCAATCAATCAATCAATCAATAGTAGCACAACGTCTGATCATCTTTCCTTGTGAAATAAAATTCAGCATTTGCTAAGTCTTGTTTTGTTTGTTTTGATGATTTTGGCCATGTTTCAAATAAACCGTATTTTATTAAAATACGGTTCAAGTGTTATTGAGCATGGTACTAAATAAACCGCAAACAAACATTCAACCTCGGTCGTATTATAATCAAACCACGTTCAACCACAATCAAACCACGTTCAACTATAATCGAACCGCGTTCAACCATAAACAAACCACGTTCAACTATGAAACCATGTTAAACCGCGATTAATACCACGTTAATCTATATAAACTTATGCTATAGATGTAGATAGAGGGATAGTAAATGTACAAACAAAGTTGTTTTATATAACATTTTATTGTCGTTTAGACTAACAATTAAATATTTTAAATACATTTTGTAATGCACAGTGTTTTACATGTTTTTTACATCGTAGACAATTCAATACATACAATTTATTTAAAGAAGCAGTATCGTCGTAATCGGCATCCAATGTTTTAATAATTAATTCACGTCGTATGTCACTATCAATAATATCAGCTAGCCAGTTACATTTTTCGGGACCTTTAACATAGACGAGTGAAGATGCGTTGTCATCATTTTCTGCGGTGCCACAAATAGCTGTTGTAATTGAATTCTTCGCTCTGCAGTATGCAACACTTCCATCCTTCCAACACAGACCGTGATAATGCATCATCAGCCAAGAAGCTGCTGACCTGTCTGACCTTGCGAGTAGACTCCACGGGAAGGAACTTTCAAAAATGTAGTGCGAGTGAACAGTGCCTCTTCGCAATACCGCTACTTCTTTGACAATAAATCTTTTTTCGACTACAAATCCTTGCAGATCCACAAACGTCGGTACAAGCATGTTGATGTAATCGTGTGACCAACAAAAGACAAATGTTATCTATCGTCAAGTACTTTCACTCTTAAATGATTTTCAGATTATGGAGGGGAGAAGCGCTGATGTCACAATTTATGTAATTTTGCGCACTACGTTAGTTAACGGGTTGTATTCAACTACACGATCGTGCAAACTGAGATAATAGGCTGTAGTAATTGCCGGTATATTTTTTT
>NW_018027051.1:0-1127 GCF_002006095.1 Pseudomyrmex gracilis
TTGACCTTCAACGGCGCCTGGATGTCGTGAGCCAATTTCCTGAGTGCTCGTGCACCTTACATATTAAAGAGCCTTATACTATATACGCTACGTACGCTTTATTATGCTACACACGTTTTACCAATACGCCTAAGCGCGAAAACTGAAATTAATTATATATTGTTGCGTCCGTGGAGCGTAGCGATGCTCTCGTAAGACGCCGCATTTCGCGCACACGACCGCGGCAATAAAAGGTCGCCGCTTTTCTCCAAACACACTTTATTATAACGGAAATACAAGAGAAAAAATGCGTAACAGAAATCGTCGAGGCGCGTCGTGACAACTCCTTATCTNTACTCTCTTGAACTTCGCAGTCAACAACCCCGTTGTCGCCCGGTAACCGACAGTCACACTGATCGCGCGCCGTTCACGCGGCTCCCGCGACACATACGCGGTGACCCCCGCGTAACAATATATATAGATGTACTAGATACATAGGATTTGCATGCAAAGGGTNCTCCCTTATGGTTTTGTGAGTACATGTATAGTATACAGATATACTGTCTGTGTGTTTTCGGGTTTGAGAAGTTCCTGAAAACTAAGGGTTTTAGCAATGGAGGTAAGAAACGTATATATACATGTTACTTACTCAGGTGTGACGTACCTAACGCGACTTAGTCAGTGTTGCTGCGAAGTCGCGTTTTCGCGCATGCGCACTGTGCTGCTAGAAGAATGTACATATATATGCACGTAAATGAGGGGCACCAACATGTACAGTTTTGGCGAGATCTCGTAGTAGGTAGGGACTGAGAAGGTTAAAGAGCGTAGGATAATTTTACTTAATAATAATTAATTATAATGATATTACTAATTATTTTTGTTGCTGAGTTTATTTGTTTTAAATACGTGCCTCGAAAAGAAGAGATTTTGTGATTTATATATATAATTTAATATAATAATATAATATAATGTAATTGTTCATCTATATAATCGTTAATATTCTTTGTAGTTATTTATAATAATTTCTTATAACTTACTATATATTTTATATTATATTCTTTATATTCTGTTATATATTATTACATTATTTAAATATTCAGTTTTGTTAAAATAAAAGAATGTATTTTTGTTTTTTTCGAATACTGGTA
>NW_018027052.1:0-1127 GCF_002006095.1 Pseudomyrmex gracilis
TAAAAATTAAAAAAATACATAATTACACCTTTAATCTTCAAAATTAATATTCTTACTTTAAACTTTTTTTTTGGAATTAACACTTAAATTTTACAAACAACTACTTTATGTACAAATTAAATTTAATTGTGCCTTTAATATATGCCCTTATAATTACAAAATTAATCCTTATGATATGAAATAAATTTCATCCATCTCTTTTTATTTTTCTATTAATCTTGTACTCATTAATAAGATGTATAAACTCACACACACACACACACCCATACTTAAAAAAAATTTTTTATACTCACTTATTATATTTTTACTTATAATTAGGGGAGTCCTATCAATCTTAAACCTAATAAAAAAAAACCAGTTTAATAGCTATTATATTATTTGTTTCATATATCTTAATTATAAATTTTGAAAAAATAACTCAACCTGAATACTCAACCTAAATAAATCTATAGAAATAAACATGTCTACTCAACTCCAATCTGATATATTTTGAGTTAGTAAATAAATTTATACTTACCCCTTCAATACAACATCAGCTATTTCTATAATTTTCCTTATTCTATCTATATTCTCGATCATTAAAATTATCTCAATTGAATGTATTACTCTACGTGAAATTAATTATGAATAACAATATAATTAAAATTATCAAGTCATCTATTTTAACCTTGCCAACATTTAGTAATATTTCATACATATAAAATTTTAAATCCCAAATGGATTATTTGTAGGAGTTCAAATTATTAGTGGATTTTTTCTATCTATACATTACTGCTCAAGTACATCCAAAACATTACTAGAATTATTAACATCATACAAAATTTAAATAATGGATGGATATACCACAACATTCATATCAATGGAGCACCTATATTTTTTCTTTGTGTATGTACATACACATTTCACTAGGATTCTACTTTACTTCATACAATTTACTACATACTTGACTGTCAGGCGTTACCATCTTATTATTATCAATAGCAACAGCATTTCTAGGATATGTTTTACCATGAGAGCAATATAAATATTATTATCTATAATAAATATTTAGTAAATTTTTATTTTAAATGTTTACATTATATGCAATAAAATATTATATTAATTTTATTTATTTAAATGCTTTCAAT
>NW_018027053.1:0-1126 GCF_002006095.1 Pseudomyrmex gracilis
GCTAGCGGAGCGCGCGCGATCGGAAAAGAAGCTCTACGCGCCGGTGTGAGAATAATAGACGATGTGGGAGATTACAATATTCCGCTAAAAGAAGCATTTAACAGTCGTTTCAAAGAATCACGTGACAATCTTAAACAACAAGCAAAAGAAAAAATAAACAGCTTAATGCGAGTGTCGGGATATATACCCCTTGCGAAGAAACGCCCGGGTCAGTTTGACCCTGGTGAGCTCCCCGTTCACTTTTATATCATCTGATCGAAACGGCTGTTCCCGTCAAGATCACATGGAACGAACGCGGCGTCGTGACCAAGAGTCCAGAATTGGTGGGAGCGACTATTGTGGAACTCGTAAACGATGCGATGCGAGAAAGAAAAACCGCTGAAATACTGAGGGCCATTCATTTCGCTCATTTACTTCGCGACATAAACACGCCTCCTCAATACGTGAAAAATCCTAAATATTTACGCTTTTTGCGAAAAGGAGGAAAAAGAACAAAGCGCAAATCTCCGCATAGTATTGAACAAGAAGAAGAAGAAGCCGAAGAGGAAGGATGGGATTACCGCGCCACCGACAAGAACAAGAAAAAGATACAAATCGGGATTCCGAGACGGCTGCTCACGTGGGACGAAATGTAAACATAACGCTTGACAAGTTGTATTATAATCTTGCGCATTACGCCGGTTACTCGTCGACGAGAAAATTGTCGCGAGCCGCTAAACCGAATTACTCGCGCGAGGACGTTGTTCGCTGGCTTCGTTCGCAAGATGTTTACACGCTACATCGTCCCGTGCGGCGAAAGTTTCTCCGACTGCATTACAACGTGACGAATATCGACGATCTCTGGGAGGCTGATTTAATAGAATTGCGATATTTGCGAAGCTATAACGACGGATATTGCTATCTACTGACAATTATCGACGTGCTCAGGAAATTCGCGTGGGTGAAACTGTTGCGAGACAAAACAAGTGCTCAAGTCCTTCGTGCGTTTCAACGCGTGCTCTCGAGAAGTGGCGGACGAAGACCCGTATATTTGCAAACCGACAAAGGTAAAGAATTTATCGCGCATCCGCTGCAAAAATTTCTCAAGGAAGAAGGAATTCGTTTCCGTGTGGCGCGTAATCCAGAC
>NW_018027054.1:0-1125 GCF_002006095.1 Pseudomyrmex gracilis
AAAAAAAAAATAGAAAAAAAGACTTTAATAAAAGAGGTAAAAAAAACGAGATTGAAAATGACGGGTGGAAAAAATTTTGAAACACATAAAGGCTGAAGGTAAGAAAAAAAATATAATAAGGCTGAACGAGAGGATAAAACCAAAATGATATGGGTGAGAGTAAACAAACAGCAAAATAAGAAAATAAGTTAGAAAACACCTAAAAATATTTAAAAAAAAAGTTTTGGATTGTATGATATGATATGGAAATAGAAACAAATAAGAAGAATGTTGGCAGTAATTGCGATAACAGAAAAAAAAAGAAAAAATACGTGGAAGGAAACACAATGAGAATTGAGAAGGAAAATATTGAAGATAAGATAATGAAGAAAAAGCGTAAAGAAAGTAAGACAATCAGAAAAGAAAGAAGAAAAAAGAATGGAAAAAGGGAAAGGGGGAAAGAGAGAAAGGGGAAAAGATAGAGATAAAAAACTTAAGGAGTAAGAAAAGAAAAAAAAAGTGTAAAGAAAAAAATAAAAAAAAAGGAAAAAAAAATTCCGGGTAAAATTGAAGAATTAAAACATAATGCTATTAATGAAGACGTGAATAGATAACAAAAAATAGTAAAACATATAGTAGAAAAGTAGAAGAGAGTCTGCCGAAAAATAAAGGTAGGAGGTGCAAGAAGTGAGAAAGAAAACTAACAAAGAAACAGCAATAAAACAATTATAATGATAAAGAGAGTAAGAAAAGAGGAAGAGATGAAAGAAAAAGAAGAAGAAGAAAGGGAAGAAGATATAATGATAAAAAAGGTGAGATTAGAAGGAAAATGATAAAAAATAATAGTAACATACGTGAATAATGGACTAAAAAGAGAAACGGAAAAATTGAAACATTGGATGAAAGAAAAAAGACAAATTAAAAAGACAATAATAAGGAGAAGATTTTAATGTTAAAACAAGTAAGGCCAAAGGGAAACTAAAAAGACAAAGAGAAGAGGGAGAAAAGGGAAAAAAAGTTACAAGACGAAATGGACGAAATAGTCATCATTTATGATTCGTCATAATGCAAAAGTTCTAACACAATAAAATTTTGTAAATAATATTTATCAAATATTAGAAAAGAGTCGTTATGCATGTCTCTAAA
>NW_018027055.1:0-1129 GCF_002006095.1 Pseudomyrmex gracilis
TGTACCTAAGAAAGCCGTGGTTTTTCAAAATTAAAAACTTGAAAACTAAGGCCCATTGGAACAAACGGCCGAACACGGAACAACTTTTTTGACCTATAGAACCACCAAAAAAATTGGCATCGAATTTCACGATAACCACTTCTAGTGCTCCACTTGTAAATATATTATCAAAACATATTTTTGTAGAAAATGAAACATCGCATATTATTTCCTTATAGTTTTTTATATTAATATTAAGTAAATATACATCTCTCTATATTAGTAATTATATTATTAAATACAAATTTGTATATTAATAATTTAAGTCATAGTTTTGTACTTTTAAAGATAAATTTCTTAAGCTTTGGTAGAAACTTAAAATGTATAAACAAAATATAAATATAACATAAACAAAACATTAAACGCACATGGTCGTTAAAAAATTTGAAGCTTATAAGTTTTAGTTTCTTCAATAATAACATATTTATTTTGTATTTTTTGAATTTATTATTTAAACTATTATTACAAGAAATTAAATTACAAATACTTACTTTTTTTAATTAGTGTAAAATGTTAATATCAAATGTTCAAAATTTAAATTATTCACTTGTTCTGCTATTGGTCTCGTGTCTGTAGATACGATGTAGATAGTCGACCGAAATCGGGACAAGTCCTCCTGCTTTTAGGACATGTCGATATTACAGTGTACTAATAACAGGACGCGTGAGTTTTAACAAATAAACGGTTTTAAAGCACTATTTAATATATTATATTTTATATTATATTTATATTTATTATATTTATTATATTTAATGTATTACATTTTTAAGAAATGTATTAAATAAAAACAAGTAATAGCAATTACCTCGTAAATTTAAATATATACTTTAATATATGCTTCTTAATCGCAACTTCCCAGATAGCACTGGACGTTTCAGGGACGTCCATTGTAGGTCCAATTTATATCCATACATCCATGGACATAAAATGGACATTTAAGGGATATCTGTTATTAGAAGTGTAATGGATGTCCTATTAAGAATATCCTTTGGATGGTTAATAAATGTTCGCATTTGGATCTTTCTTTTAGTATAATTTTAATTATTTATTTTCTTTATTATATATTTATTATAATTAGCAATAGTCCTAA
>NW_018027056.1:0-1081 GCF_002006095.1 Pseudomyrmex gracilis
GAACTTGATATCTGTACGTATTTTTAGTCACTAAAAACGAACGTGAAAGAGGTTTTTGTCATTTGTACATATTCAAGCCGCTATCTTGAAAAAAACATGCATAAAAAGCGTTTTTTACGATTATCCGGGGTATGCAAAAGGTAAAGGCAAAGCCACTTCCTCTGCAGGAGAAGCAAAGTCTCTTCTGTCGACACACTTATAACACGAACATACTTCGTTTTTTATTTGTTCGTGTTATAAGTGTGTAGACAAGAAGGCATTGTCCTTCTCTCTATACCTCCGTAGATAATCATGAAAAATGCTTTATTTATATGTTTTTTCAAGTTGGCGGCTCGAATATGTCTGACTAACAAAAACATTTTTCACACTCGTTTTCAGCGACTAAAAATACATAAAAATAGTTTCACAAACATCAAAGAGGGACAGCTAATGTANAACTGTTCTTCTTGTTTATTATTAATTTAAAATTTACGCTGGTGGAAGATGGCGTTATTATCAGATTAATATTTGATAGATATGCTAAGTATTGCGAGACAAACTCGAAGTGCCTCGGATGTCTAACAGAGAAGGCAACGGCCCGNAAAGCCGGAGATTCCAGGTTTGACTCCTTGCTGAGGAGTTTTTTTCGCAATAATTTAAAATTAGGTAGGGGGATAT
The DNA here is from genome assembly GCF_002006095.1 of Pseudomyrmex gracilis. Lineage (NCBI taxonomy): Eukaryota > Metazoa > Arthropoda > Insecta > Hymenoptera > Formicidae > Pseudomyrmex > Pseudomyrmex gracilis. Next base: position 658 of record NW_018027056.1, read on the forward strand.
ACGGCGTCCTTCATATATACGTGATACAAATCCAGCATCCTATGTGGAGGGAAAAAAATTATTTTGACGTATATGTGTATACATATACATATATTGAAGCACATTCTGCATAACATCCTGCAAACGGCTCTTACTACCCGATATTTCATTTATTAGTTTAAATATTAGAGTTGTTATTTTTTTACTAATGCTTTTAATCCTTCTAATGTTTTTTCCAATAAATAATTTAATGTTAATGGATTTATTTTTCGAGTTGAAACTTCTTCCAACTTTTTCTATAATTGTGTATTGGGGATCTAACTCTAAGCGGTTCCAGGCTTTTTATTTGTTAGTCTCTATGTTGTCAATTTTTTTACTTTTACTATGTTATTTGTATGTTCTTAGTAGTAAACCTATGATTGTTGCATTTTTTATATATAAAGTT
>NW_018027057.1:0-1123 GCF_002006095.1 Pseudomyrmex gracilis
GTGCAACAAACTTTACCAGCGACCTACCTGCTCGAGGATTATCGCGGTGAACCAATAGCCGGTGGATTTTATGAGCACGAGTTGCATGCGGTTAAACATCCGGATGTGTATCTCGTAGAAAAGGTTCTGCGTCGTCGAGGCAACGAGGTGTTGGTCAAGTGGTTGGGNCTAAACAATTCACACAATTCCTGGATAAATAAGAACAATGTGGTCTAATATTATTACACTATGTGTACTCTCTTTAATTCTTATATATATTTTACAAAGTAATACATATGTATATTTTTTTATTACAATAAAAATCAATTACATAAACTTCATTTCGTGTGTATTATTATTATATCAACAATTAAATTTAGTCTAGGTTAGGGATTTTGTAGTGGCCCCATGGTAAGGTGTCGGTCGATCCATGAATGATGTACTGCTTGTCGTCGTGCGGGCTCAGAGCGAGCTTCCGTTCCGACATGGTGAACACCTCGTGCAACCGCGATCGTATGCACGACTGTTGTCGCGTCAGTTCNGTTGCGTTCCGCAGACATTGCACGTAGTCGTCGAAGGTGATCGTTCTCGCGACTACGCTTCTCTTCACACCTTTCACCTTCTTCGTGCACTTGCTNTCGCCCACTCGAGTCGCGTACATCTTCGCGCGCAAACCCACAAACTCAGTCATAACAGCACCGCTGTTCTCATCCTTCATAAGTCCTGGTACCTTCTTGTTTGCGCGAGGCATGTTGTATGAATTGTCCGCTNGATAGTCGCTCGTATCGAAGCGAGCGATATCGCGCTTCATATCCTCGTACACATCCTCACACTTTATGTGATATATCAAACTGTCGGTATCGGTGTAGAGGATCTTGCAATCGTAACCATACAACGGCGCCATGTAGCCGTAATGGAATTCGTATAGACAAGTCTTTGATATGTCGAGTATGCACATACCNACGTACAACGGTTTGTTGAATAACACTTCCAGACGACGCAGTTCTATGGCCACTAAATCTTCAGCGAACACGCTACGGCTGTGGAAGTTTGGTTTTGCAATGAGCGCTTCTGCACCGCATCGTCCTTCCCATTTTGTAACGAGTCGTACGTCGGTGTACTTGCGCACGTTTTCCATAGTTTT
>NW_018027058.1:0-1123 GCF_002006095.1 Pseudomyrmex gracilis
TAAAGCAGAACATACCGCATTCGAAACGCTTAAAACAAAACTTACGGAGGCCCCAATTCTGGCAGTTTACGATCTAAACAGGCAGACCGAACTGCACTGCGACGCAAGTTCTGCAGATTACGGGGCGGTTCTGATGCAAAAGCAACCCGACGGAAAAATGCATCCAGTGTTTTATTACTCCCGGCGAACAACGGAGAAGGAAGCTAAGCTACATAATTTTGAGCTCGAGACTCTCGCGATAATTTACGCTCTGGAACGATTTAGAATTTATCTGTTAAGATTAAAATTTAAGATCATGACCGATTGTAGCGCTGTTACGATGACGCTAAGGAAAAAAGATGTAAACCGTAAGATCGAAAGGTGGGCAATTGCATTGCTCGACTACGATTATGAGTTAGAATACAGGGCGNGAACGCGTATGCGTCACGTAGATGCTCTTAGCCGCGCTGTAGGCGTAATTGAAGAAAACCCTTTTGAGTGGGATATGGCGGTGTGTCAGGGACAAGATCCTAAAATCGTCGAAATTCGCGATAGACTCGAGAAAACGGAGGATAAGTTCTATGAGATGAGAAACGGTCTCGTCTACTGTAAGAGTAACGATCGATTGTTGTTCTATGTACCACAACAAATAGAGAGAAACGTTTTGTATAAATACCACGACAAGTTAGGCCACTTGTGCGTCGAGAAGTCGGCCCAAGCGATCTTAGAAAATTATTGGTTCCCACAGCTTCGTGAGAAGGTCAATAACCACATTAAGAACTGTTTAAAATGTATTGCATTTTCTCCAGTTAGTGGAAGGGTGGAAGGCTTGATCCACTTGGGATCCAAGGGCAACGTGCCTTTCGACACCATACACGTCGATCATCTGGGACCGATAGATAAAAGGCAATTAGTAAAGCAGCATCTGTTAGTCGTGATCGACGCGTTTATGAAGTTCGTCAAACTGTATCCGACTAAGACGACCTCGAGTAAGGAGGCTATAAGCTGCTTGCCGCAGTATTTCGAGCACTACTCGCGACCGAAGATGATGGTCACAGACAGAGGTAGTTGCTTTACCAGCGCCGAATTTGGAAATTTTGTAAACGTTAACGAAATCAAACATGTCAAAATCGCCACGGGTTCT
>NW_018027059.1:0-1121 GCF_002006095.1 Pseudomyrmex gracilis
CGCGTACACGACCGCGATCGCGTTATTTCCTCGCATTTGCGAGGTCCAGGGCGTCGATTTTGACGCAAGGCGAACTAAACGTTCGCAATTTGTTGAAAATCAGAGAAGTTGTCGAGAAAAAATTGGTATAAAATAATTATATTACGGTATTAAATAATTAAAAAAAATAACCATTACATGAAGCAATCTGAATTTGTTTGAAAACAGTAGCCAATATATCTCTTTAATAATGATATAAAATATCTCAAAAATAATTTTATTATTCTTTATTTTACTCTATTAATTTTTATTACTTTAATTTCTATATGTAAATGTGATTTAAATTTATAATTACAGCCCGAAAACTATATTTTTATATGTAAAATAATTATTTTTTCTCGACCCTTCGAAATAAACAAGGAAAAACTAGGTATCGCACTGATTTTTAAAAAACCATCACCTACCCTAAAAGGTTACTCACGTGTGCTGGCCACTTACTGCAATGACACCACTCTGTAACAAAAAAAATAAGTCTATCATTAGATTAAGAACTTCTAAACAAATTGGATGTATTTTTATATGTAAGATATATAATATTACAAACAGAAATATACCTTCGTGCCAGCATTTTATTGCCCGAACCGGCTCCTCCGGTACTGCAAACACCGCCATCAGGAACACCGCCATCAGGAACACCGCCATCATGCGCTGGCCACTTACTGCGACGACACCATTCTGTAACAAAATAGAAGTCTATCATTAGATTAAGAACTTTGAAGAAAATTGGGTGTACTTTAATATTTTTATATGTAAGATATATAATATTANAAACAGAAATATACCTTCGTGCCAGCATTTTATTGCCCGAACCGGCTCCTCCGGTACTGCAAACTCCGCCATCAGCATCACCAAAAGTCCACAGAAATATTGTCCGGATTGTCTTCTGTGGCACTTAATTACTTTCACACGCGCACACACGCGCAATTAAGTGAATTTCTTTCATACTTTCTTTAAAATTTGCTTTTGATAATGTTAGACGTTCGCGATGAAAAATTTCACGTATATCAAACTATTACCTTGCTGTTTCGAGATTTGTTTTTTTGTAAAATAAAGTATTTTAAATATATAAAGCGATGTATTAC
>NW_018027060.1:0-1120 GCF_002006095.1 Pseudomyrmex gracilis
CTTCCAGAATTTATTTGTCAACTGCGATTGTCAAGGTTTATGATTGCAAAGGAAATACACATAACTGTAGAGTCTTGTTAGACAGCGGCTCTCAATTGAATTTTGTGACAGCAGAATTAGTAAGTAAATTACAACTGAAGGGGCGTCCGATACGTATGTCAATTTCTGGAGTAGCTGAGGGCGTGTTTGAGTCAAAGGAAACAGTCAGAATAAAATTACAGTCTAGGGCAAATGCGTATCAGGACAATATTGATTGCGTAATTCTTCCTAAAATCACGCAAAGATTACCACAGGAATTTTGTCCTGTTTCTTCTTTTAAGCTTCCGCCTAATATAGCGTTAGCGGATCCCAATTTTAATGTTCCTGCTGATATTGACATGTTAATAGGTGCACAATCATTTTGGCAATTGCTTTGTATTGGCCAAATCAAGGCATGCGAGGCGCATCCTACTCTCCAAAAGACAAAGTTGGGTTGGGTGATTTCCGGTATGAAGCAGGAATCATCTGACAAGTGTGTAACTGCATCATGTCACGCGGTGGTCTTGGAAGATTTAAATAAAACTATTGCGAGATTTTGGGAAGTTGAGCATAATTTTTCTTCCAATCGTATGTCTAAGTATACTCGTGAGGAACAAGCTTGTGAAACTCACTTTCAACAAAACGCACGTCGCGATTCTACAGGTCGTTTTATAGTGCACCTCCCTATAGACAAGGAAANGGTTCAGTTGTTGGGTGACTCGGAGGAGAAGGCAAGGCGTCGTTTTTTTAGTCTGGAAAGACGCCTCCTAACTCAGCCTGATACGTATTCTGAGTATCGGAAGTTCATGCAAGAATACGTCGATTTAGGTCACATGCGCGAAGTCGTAAACGCAGTAGACAGTGGTGTATCCTATTATTTACCCCATCATGCAGTTATCAAGGAAAGTAGTACCACAACTAAGTTGAGAGTAGTATTTGATGCGTCGAGCAAAACNACGTCAGGCTTGTCGTTGAACGATGTGTTGTTGGTTGGGCCAACCATACAGGAGGATCTGTTTTCAATTCTCACACGTTTTCGCACCTTTCGTTACGCTATGGCAGCCGATATTGCTAAAATGTATAGACAGATCCTTGTTGATAG
>NW_018027061.1:0-1061 GCF_002006095.1 Pseudomyrmex gracilis
TATTTTCTTATGTTTTTATATTTATTTTGTATATACTTGCACTGTTATTTACATTGTTATTTAATTTGGTTTATTTTCTTGATGTTAGAAAGCGCAGTGTTTATTGCCAAATTGCTTTGAGATAAATTTGTTTTTGGTTACTAAGTTTTAATAAATGCAAAAAAATTAATTACATTTTATGTTTTGTGTTTATTTCGCATCCTTAATATTTGGTAGTATTTAATATGAAATAGTCAAAAAAAAGAAATTTAAACTAATACTTCTTGTCTATATAATATTTACTATATGAATAGTTTATTTAAAGTTGTTTGTTGTAATCAGTATCTTATTTTCAATATATTTGATTAATAAATTATTTTGTATAACGATATAACTGAATTTGATTATATTCCTTTTTCTTTTACATATATATGTATATATAATATTTAATTGGTAAAACTGCAGAAAAGGGGTGCAGCTTCCGATGACCTTGAGCTTAGGATATATTGTCAAGGTCGTGGCCCCGAGTAAGGTTCCGCAGGTTTTATCCGGCGGTCATTATTTGTTTACAAGTTATTATAAAAAAATGTTTTACAAATTATCCCTTATTTTTCGACATCATGTACATTGAAAGAGTAAACATGTTGTTCCTATCAGAGCATTACATACAGCGTTGCCGTGGAACTTGCCACACGTGACGTCACGCAGTAGAGAAATAGAGAGGTACGACTCGTACCTCTCTATCTCTCTACTGCGTGACGTCACGTGTGGCAAGTTCCACGGCAACGCTGATTACATACCTACGTACGACCTTGACATATTATATCATCATACGTCTTTGGTTTGATTTCCTCATTGACAACATGTATAGCTTGCCAGTTCGTGTCGAACCGTTAGTCGAATACCTTCGATTTCGAAGACACTGTGCAAAATCAACATGCATTTTCACGAATTTGTTCACATGACACACGATGTCGACCGCTTGTGGCAGTTCTTGTGTGAGAAAAAAGTGTTGCGAAGTCAAATAATATGTCCAAGATGTGAACATTTAATAATCTTGAATAATGCTGCTGAGAATCATA
>NW_018027062.1:0-1120 GCF_002006095.1 Pseudomyrmex gracilis
TATACATGATTATATATGTTGCTTTGCCTTTAGACTCTGAATGAAACTTAAGATATATATTATTGTATTTGCATATTTAAGTACAACATGCTTTGCCTTTTTAGACCCTGAATGAAACTTAAGTATATTATTGTACTTGTATTGTACTTGCACATCGACGCACTACCGTTAGTAGTGATCTCTTGATAGCGATTTATTGTACAACGTGTCAGCATTCTTTTTTTTATATAGATAGTCTTTGGATATTTCAAATAGAAGCAGTGTGCGCTATTTATAACAAAACATAATTAGTACACATTTACGTTATGCAATTGTTATTGAAGATAATGCTAGAATAAACAATTAATAAAAAAAAAAGTATAACTAGATACATTTAGCACTACATTAAAGGTAGATAAATTAAATACTTTTGTCATCAATAAATAGCACACAGTTTTGCACATTATGATATATAAATTGCACATAATTAGATATATATCATCTTCTAGATTATATAAGAACGACTATTTAGTTTTATAACAACTATTTTAAAAGTATGTATTACTAATTAATAAAAGATATGTATTACTAATAAGCTGATGTATGCAACTCCCTGCAATCACTAGAAATTAAAAGTCGAAAAAGAATCGAATTCCGCGGCCACGACCTCCCCGGCCATACGCACCACGGCCACGATTACCGCGGCTANGATCACCGCGGCCACGATTTTGATAATACCATTTATTTGTTCCCGCTCGTGTTCCTCTTTTTCCTGCAAAATATGTACATATGTAAATAAAGAAAAAATAAATATCTATGTGTATCTGTGTGTGTGTGTAGGAAGAGAAAGATGTAAATAATGAGTGTGGATGTTAGTATTATATTTACGTTTATTTTTTTGTATGTTCTCAGATTCTTCTTTTAAGGTGTCTCTAGTTGATAAAGTATCTTCTTTTTCTGCAAAAAACGTATATAATATTATACATAGACAGATCTTTCTCTCTCTCTCTCTCTCTCTCTCTCTCTCTCTCTCTCTCTCTCTTCTATCTATCTATCTATCTTTCCACTTTGATTTATAAGCATTTCTCTGTTGCTCTGTTAAAAATAGAATTTCCTTTCAATGTATAGACATAACATACAT
>NW_018027063.1:0-1073 GCF_002006095.1 Pseudomyrmex gracilis
TCTCTCTCCTTCTCTCTTTCTGTACTGATTTTTACTATTTTGTATTGTGTCATTTTTATGTAACTCGTATTTCTTGTATCGATATATAAATGTAGTTATGACGATAAATATGTCTCAGAAACGAAATATTGTATAGCAGTTTTATTTATGTCTGTAAGGTTAAAAATAAAGTGCAATATTAGAGAGACAATATGTGTAATTGATTAAAATTTATTTAATATAAATATAATATAATAATTTATATAATATAAATATAAATTTATTATAAATAAATATAAAATGTAAATATTAAAAAATCCATGTTTATTTGAAAAAGCATTTAAAAAATGCCTATTTTCCATTTCTTATTTTAAATGGATATCTAACATCTCATTTTGCATTTTGCGTTTTCAAATGGAAAAGTTTTGCTTATTTTGCATTTTCTATTTCAAATGGGTTTGGATACCTATTTTACCTATCTCTGCTGCTGTGTGGCTCCGCAAATCAGAAAGTTTACCGCAGTGAGTAACAGCCGTGTAAGGGAACGTTGTAAAAAGGAAGTAGCAATAAAGGGTCTCCCGAGGTTCAAACAAGGATATTCATTCACCAAACTGTCCACTCTTCTCGACACCTAACAATCTGAATCACAGATCGAAACGTCTGATCAATATTTAAAAGAATAACATTTACAAACAATTACACGAACATCCAGTATAATTGCTCGTATAGCCTTATCTTTAATGATTAAGTTATTAACAAGTATATATAATTAATAAATAGAATACATAGTAAATAATGAAGCAAAAAAAATTTCGTCTTGTAATAACAAAATTTGAACGTTACATATATAATTAATCATACTATAATAACTAAAGTATTAATATTATAGAAAACAAAACTATTAATACTGTTACGTCCTGAGCCTATGGTTGCGGTCGGGCATTAGTGGTAGTACGTAACAAACGCACTGATACATTCAAGCGAACGTGAAGTCTATCCCGGCACACTGACACAGATAAGGAAGTCAGGAATGCGCAGGTCGAGCGAGACAGTTCGACAACGCAGACAGGCCAACGGGGTTACCCGATTTTTTT
>NW_018027064.1:0-1119 GCF_002006095.1 Pseudomyrmex gracilis
ATATGCCACCGTGCATAGTGCCGTGCGTCGCCGGCCGCCCGGCCGCTTGGCTGGGTAATATAGGAAGGCAGCTCGGCGCTCCGAAGCGTCGATCGGGCGCGAGCCGCTGTCGCGGCCGCGTTAAAATGCAGATAGCATTTTTGATGAAAACCACAGCATTGCCACGAGTCGTGTCGAAAGACCTCTAAATGGCTCTTTATGTGGCGAACACGCCTAAGCGTGTTGGTTGCGCGATATCTTCTTGCGAACGTTTTCGCCGGGATATCGTTGCACTCAGAGTATCAACTCCAACGATAAAATTGCGAATCTCTACAGCCGCTACGCGGCCGTTACGTACCATGAAAAAAATGAAATTTTATAATTGCGATAGTGCCACGAGTCAGTCTCGACGAACGGGAATGGCTTTAAGACGTGGCTTCCACGATATAATGTGGAGTAATTTATGAAAAGAGGTGTCCTAAGAGTTTATTAAGATACACAGAGCTTCGTTNACAGTGGGGCTCGTGAATCGAAAAGCTACCAAGCGATGTGACATTTGAGACGGCGAGTTTTTCGTTGTCTCGCGAACCCTGATTGCTGTGCGAAGCGTCCGCGCGATGAGGAAAATCTGCTCCATAGGCATATGCGGAGCGCGACGTGTCGCGATTACAGCGGACAATCATGGGTATCGCATGTTCGATATAAAGTTTTTTTCAAAATCGTCTTTGGACGACTTAGAAAGAAGACTTTAGTACTCAGTGTACAGCGCGGTTAGCACGCCGTGTCTGTTGAGACTGAGACCTCTGCGAGCGGATTCGTCTCGTTCGCTAGACGAACGAGACTTCCGACTCGACGATCGTAGACGCTGGTAAAGCGTTTTAGAATCCCGCCCGTTGCACGATCGGGGCAAAAATAGAAAAAGCAACACTCCGCGAAGAACATTAAAAACGAAATGTATGTTCTTCGGAGGTAATCGGTGACACGGACCACTGAGCCGCGCTAAGACTTAGCGCGTTGCGATATTTGTCGCACAACGACGCTTGCACTGATATGCCACCGTGCATAGTGCCGTGCGTCGCCGGCCGCCCGGCCGCTTGGCTGGGTAATATAGGAAGGCAGCTCGGCGCTCCGAAGCGTCGA
>NW_018027065.1:0-1119 GCF_002006095.1 Pseudomyrmex gracilis
ATAGCACAGATTCTAGATCGAGAATTAAGTCGGAGTCGCAAAGTCGGGAAACGATAGGCAACAAACGGTTTTGTAACGTTGTTAATTAAGTGTGAATAAAGGAATGTGATTAAGTTATCGCACACAACCGAGTCGTAACAATTATTCAAAACCTAGCTTGTGTTGTCTGTTGTGCCGAAAAGTCGTTAGTCGTTAGTCGTTGTCGAGGTCGTCCTTGGCTTTTTCTGTCAAGTGTTTGTCGGTCGTGAGCGAACTTTCACAATAAACATTTAGAAATTCGCCAGATAGTCGGGTTGGTATTATATATATATCAGAAAATAATAAAATCGCAATTTGAAGAAATTATTTTACAGTATGATGTGCTTATAACTGTTCAGTAGAACTCAATTTTCGTAATGCCTAAAATAAAAGAACATTTTGCTGGTGTGTCAAAACGTCAAATAAGAAGATTAGTAACAACAAATTTTAAAAGATTACAGCAGTCAATAACTAAAGATGTTGAATTAAAATGTAAAAAAACTACCCCACATTTACTTAATCTCAATTCCAATCTGTGTAATATTAAACCTATTAATGAAACAGATACCCATTATACGGATGATTCTCAACGATGTGAAGAAATTGATGATTTTAATGATAATTCTTTTTCTTCTAATGCAAGTGATAGTGATATTAATGACGAAAATATGTCTCATAATAATGACTTTATAGATATTGATGATGACATTTATGTGCAAGTAACTCAATTCGAACATTTATGTCACATCAATGTTATAACTACTTAACATTTGTTTCCTAAATGTTACTACTATATCACTTGCAATGTTAAGGGTCGTCTACAATGGAGAGTTGTAGGCCGTAACAGTAAGAAATTGACAAATCACAATCGATTATTCTTCTGTACTTTATCTGTGATTNGTCAATTTCTTACTATTACGGCCTACAACTCTCCATTGTAGACGACTCTTTATAGTAGAGCACATGGAGGGTTAAATGTCCGCCTCAAAGTTTCTCAGGTGTGACGTCTCATAAATGTATAATAGTTACCAAAGATTTACGTAACACTATGGAACTCTGTTTACATTTCTGTCTACTACATTTCTGTCATAGGTACATAAT
>NW_018027066.1:0-1118 GCF_002006095.1 Pseudomyrmex gracilis
AAAAAAAAAAAAAAAAGACAATCCGAGAAAGGACCCGAGTAAGTGATGAAAGCGAGCGCGGAACGGAAAAGAGAATAAAGAGAGAAACGGGGCGAAAAAAAAAAAAATAAAGAAACCGAAGTATTCTCCACGGGATTAACCTTTAAAAGCGAAATGCAAGTTTCACGTGTTCGAGTGAATATATTTATCGCCAATTTTTCGAAGGCGATACTGTCGTAATGACACCGCGGTTTATTCGGTATCGCGCGGTCGAGTATAATTCGCGATATATATATTATATTATATATATTATTATTATAGCGCGCGAGAAAACGAGGAACAAAAATTATTACTCTCTCGCTCAAATCAAGAGCACGCAAAACCGACGACGGTGTTCTCAACTCATCCATCGTAAAAATTTCATATAACGCGAACACAACAACGCGGGGCGGGCGCGTGCAATTCGCCGTTACGCCACCGCGGTTTCGCGTGCGAACGAACGAACGAGGGGAGTTGGTCACGAAGCGTGACCGTTCAATCACGCGTGAATGATTGCGCGAATTAATTTCGCCACCTCCGCGCGCGTGCGCGGTCATTCTAGATTTCGTCGAGCAATGTTCTTTTTTTTTTTTTTTTTTTAACGCGCCCCTCGTCATGTTTCGTTTCCACGCACTTTTATATCTTGCCCTCATCCTCTCTCCCGGGGGTCGCTCGAGGTTAAGTCTCGTTGAAGGAAGTTACGAACACGCTCGCCAAATTAATCTTAAACGCGGGTTCGTCGACCGCTCCGACCTTTTTTCGCGCTATCGCGCGCTTTTTCCGCTTTCGCACGCGTCGAAACGCGACGCGTGCACGTCGCCCGTGTGTTTATTACGAGACCATGTCCGCGCGACTCTGTCTCGACCATCTCTCTCTCCCCTGGATTGACGACGGAAATCCGCGTGGAGATTCACTTGAAGAGACGTGCTTATTTCGCGTTTCGTCGTCGAGCAAAGAGTTTACGACGACACATGTTTTCATACTTTCTTATCTCTTGTCTCTCTTTCTCTCTCTCTCTCTCTCTCTCTCTCTCTCTCTCTCTCTCTCTCTCTCTCTCTCTCTGTGTCGAGACTCATAAAAAATAAAAACGGAGAGAGCAG
>NW_018027067.1:0-1120 GCF_002006095.1 Pseudomyrmex gracilis
ATAATATTAATGAAGGAATGTTTAGATAAATTACATAAAATCGGTGCTGATGTTAAACTCATTACATGCGATCAAGGTACATGTAATCAAAGTGCTTATGCTCAACTTGGTATTTGTCCGCAAAAGCCATATTTTATATATAATGAAAGAAAATATTATTCCTCGTTTGATTTCCCACATCTGGTAAAACGACTGGCAAGTTTTCTTAGGGGACACAGCAACATTTATTGCGATGGAAAAATAATTGCTTCATATTCAGATTCTAACATGGTCTATCGATAATGCCACAATCGGAGGTTCTAATTTATTATCTCACATAACTGAAACACATATGAATCCAAATACTTTTGAAGCAATGAACGTGAAAAGAGCGTTTCAATTATTTAGTCATAGATTTTCAGCTGCAATAAAAACAGCCGGTTACGGCAAACAACTAAATACAAATACATGGCAAGCAACAGCTGATTTTGCAGAACGTCTGAATGATGTTATTGATGCTTGCAATAGTTATAGTTTAAAAGTAACTTTTGGTGGAAAACGACCATTATCCAAAAAGAATCCAGATATTGAGACACTTTTAATAAACTTTGTACAGTGGTGTTCACATTGGTCAAAATCGTCGCAAGAAAAATCCCAAATTCCATGTTTTAAAGGCTTTGTTATAACTGTAAAAGCTATTCTTGCAACGTATGCACAACTCGCAAATCAATATGAATTATTTAAACTTGCTACTGGTTTGTGTAATCAAGATTCGGTAGAACATTTATTTTCCAAACTTCGCCAACGTGGAGGATTTAATCTTAATCCAACCGCAAGAATGGTTCNATTATCAACAAGACACATACTTTCTACAGGATATATTCAAACTAGTGATAAAGGTAATGTTCAATGTCCAGTGAGTGAAAGCCTCATTAATGAACCAAGTAAAATATTAAAAATTGTAGAACAAAATATGGAAGCAAATAACGCTGTCATAGAAAATGAATACGATTCAGAAGACAAAACATTTTTGACAGAAATACAGATAATTGAAGAAAATTGTAATGAGGAACTTATGGAAGATCTGTTTAATATTAGAATAGCAGATAAAAAAAATATAGACTCACTTAATTGTTACGAC
>NW_018027068.1:0-1075 GCF_002006095.1 Pseudomyrmex gracilis
TTCCGCTCCGCTCGGGGAATCTTTCGATTCTCCGCCGGGAAAACCGGCTCTCTCATCCGCTCCACTCGGGGAATCTTTCGATTCTCCGCCGGGAAAACCGGCTCTCTTTCCGTTGGAGCCGCTTCAGGGGAATCAGCGAAGCGTGGAAGTAAGAAAAGCCTAGCGACGCAAGATCGCTCCAAACGACAAAGTTACTTTTTCGGAAGAAAAGTAACTTTCCGGCAGCGTAAATATTTTCTTCGCAACCGATAAAACTCGGTTGGTGNTCCGACCGCCTGTAAATCTCTTTATAGGAAAGAGACTTTCGTCGCGATAAAGACAGTTCTCGCGATAACCTGCGTTGGGAGCGATACAGCGGCACTCACGCGTCAAAACATCTAGCCGAGGCTCCCGAGCGGCCTTGACCGAGGTTTTCACATTTAAAGTACCAGCCGTCTGCCNGGAATTTAGTTTTTGTACATAGACTCAAGCAGAACGGCTGAAAACGTGACTTACTCGCACGCATTTCGGAGAATCCGAAGTAAATTCCGCAGCACATTATTCTCATTAGTTCTTTTCTTGTACATATTATTTTTATTTGTTGTTTCTTTTGTTTTAGTTGAATAAATTTAATTCGTTATTATAAATCACCGAGTTCACTCACTCTTTACCTGTTCCTGGAATCCGACGAGCTACTCCGCACAATTTAAAAGATATAGAACAACGGGATAATTTTCTCTCGAAAAGCAGAACCGTTACATGGCGCCCGAACAGGTGATTTCGTATTAAAATTCGGTCGTTATCTAGCGCCCGGATATAAATTATAGCAGGGTATAAGAGAGTGACTCGGATACGTTGTAGCTACATTATAACCACACGGGAGGTTTAGTAGCGATCTCCGGTTTGTTTTTTTCTGTTTTTTTTTGCTTTTTTTCTGAGCTGTTTCAGTAACCGAAACCCAACGATGGCTTGAATTCAAAAGCTGTCGAAAGACCAGCTGATTAACGAGCTGGCGAGTCGTGAGATAGACTCGTCAGGAACAATCGAGGAATTACGACAGAGACTCAGAACATACTCGACGGAAAATCCAGTACAC
>NW_018027069.1:0-1115 GCF_002006095.1 Pseudomyrmex gracilis
AAATAATACTCGCAACTTGTGGAAAATAGTATTATTTTATAATATATATGTTGTTGTTTTATAATATATATTTTGTATTGTTTTATAATATATATTGTTGTTTTATAATATCTGTATTATAATATACGTATTAGTAAATTTAATAATATAATATAAAGAATATATATCTTATAATATTTACCTTTACAAAAAAGAACTACTGGCAGTAATATATTGCGACAATACGAAAAAATTACTGGCATTCTGTGTAATTGCCAGTAATATTCTCAGTGATTCCTATAATACCTAATAATATTCTTATGTGATTGTCAGTAACATTTATATTACTGACTTTATTTGTATGTAATCGGCAGTAGTTCTTTTTTGTAAGGGTATTTGTCTTTTTTATATTTTATTTATGTCTTTTTTATATTTTATTTACTGCAACTGTTAACATTATATTAATTTATGTGTCCTATTGTAAAATTTATTGTATTTTTTTTCTTTTTAACTTCCAAACAAATATGTTGATTTTATAACACAAATATATAAATATTTTTATAAAATATATATATATGTATAACACATTTATTTTAACTGTTAACATTATAACAGAATAGCTTTTATTCTTTTTATATTAGTTATTTTTATTCTTTTTATATTAATTATTTTTATTCTTTTTATATTAATTATTTGCTGACGATTGCCAAATTACTTGTAATCCAAATTGCTGCGTAAGATAATTTGAAATCTGTCAACCATCTGAAAGGTTAAGCAATATTGAGCATGCGCACAATCGTAGCCAATAAAAATTAGGCACAACTTCCCCCCGCATTTCGGCTTCACTCCCCTCGCCTATATTCTGGGTCTATGCCAGGGGGTTCAAACTCGCCGTATTTTTTGGCTCCGGTAGTTTCAGTAGTTCGGTTCGGAGGTCGGTACTCTAGGCGGCAGCACAGTCGGTTCTCCTCTCTTCCTCTCTTTTTCGTTGCCAACAAATTGCTCATCTGACTCGTTGCTAACCTTGTCGTTAAGTGTTGTGTGTTTTGTCTGTATGTTCTGTACGTCGTAATATGTTTTTAGTTTCTCTCTTGCATCGCTGTGTATTGTGCTAAACCTTGCAGTATTTACTCAAC
>NW_018027070.1:0-1115 GCF_002006095.1 Pseudomyrmex gracilis
TTTTTCTTTTAGTGCGATTCGAAATGAACTTTATACACTCGTACGTGACTGTGATCGAAGTTTTTACTTTGTATTTTTTTTTTTTTTTTTTTTTTTCTGTGCGTATATATATAGATCATATATATATATTTTTTTTTAGAGAAATGTCTATTCTGTGCAATCCGAAGAAACTGCATCTTCAAATTCTCTGCGAGAAAAGTGAGTCTGCAGGCAATACCGTGTGTACATATCAGAGTTGAATAATTTTTATGTGCACTTTGTTATATACAATTTTCTAACGCTTGTTATTTTTATTGTTTGCACAGTCATGTTTTGACAGAATATAGTATAGTTGTATATTTGCATAATTTATATATATATATTTGCATAAT
The DNA here is from genome assembly GCF_002006095.1 of Pseudomyrmex gracilis. Lineage (NCBI taxonomy): Eukaryota > Metazoa > Arthropoda > Insecta > Hymenoptera > Formicidae > Pseudomyrmex > Pseudomyrmex gracilis. The sequence goes on from NW_018027070.1 coordinate 372, forward strand.
ATATATATATATATATATTAGATTGTTTCTGTAGGGATGACGTTTATTTGAAAAACAAACGTATTAAAGATATTAAAAACTTGTTGTTGACGTACTCAAAAGTTTAATCGTATGTTCCGTCCAGGTATATTTCTCATATGTATTTGTCTTCAAAAATTTCTTACTTAAGTACACGTAAGAAAAAGACGAAAAACATATATATATATATAAAATCTACCAAATAATATTCATTGATGAACAAAATCTGTTGTTACCATATTATTATATATACAAGTAACATTTTTATTTAACGGACTTCACATTATTGTTGCAAATATAAATTGTTATATGACATTTGTTTTAATATAAATATATATATGTATTTTTACAGACCTCAAATAATTTATTGTATATCATATTGTGCACAGAATATGTTACAGAGAACAATTTTTGTTTTGCGTCTTACAATCTAAGGAAACCTATACTTTATAATCTGCCATATACCCATGTGTAAATAAAAATCTTGTTATAAATATATATATGTATATAAGGTGTTTGGCTTTTAACAATTATATATATATATTTTGTGTAAACTTTTTATTGTTACGTATACAGTATACGTGTTCATGCATAATATCTGTGTGTGTGTATATATATATATGTACACACATATATATATATATATATATAAATAGTCTTCTGATGTGTAGATATTGTATAGACAAGACCTCAGGATGGAACTTCATGCACAGTAGAAAATAAAAA
>NW_018027071.1:0-1112 GCF_002006095.1 Pseudomyrmex gracilis
ATTTATGATATAAACAAACAGATTTATTGTCTAATTTTTATGCTATTAGTAGTTGTATTTGATATAAAAATTTAAAATAATCACTACTGTTATCTCATTTTATAAAAATCTTAAAAACTTGATTTTATAAAAAAAGTTTTTTATTTTATTTTTCTAGTTTTTTTATGTAACATTTTTTTGATTATTTAAGTTTTTTTAAATACTTGTAAAATGTCTTTCTATAATATAATTGTTTTTTTGTAAAAATGTATAACTGTTTTGAAATTAAAATNAAAATAAGTTGTTCGGATGTATTTTATATAGGAAATGTGCTAATAAAACGCTTACTTTAATTGTGAATGTCTTGCTGTACAATTTGTAATTTTTTTNAAACTGCAAAATTAATTTTAAATTATTTTTAATACGTTGATTGAAGCTCGTGAAAAGATAATAGAGGTTTTAGGACAAATATGANCCAAAACACGGAGTGTTTTTGTGTACTTCTTTATTACTTATTTAAAAGATACAGACGTTTTGATCTGTATTTGGATCTTCTTCAGTGTACTAATACAACCATATAAGGATTATCAACATACAATAACTTATAAAAAATAATATTAAATAATGAAGTGAAACATATCAAAAGACAAAAGTTAGAAGCAACATCATTACGCAAAACGTGAATTCACACAAATAGTCGTAAATGCTATACTTCACTTCACAAAATTCAATAACAAATCTATTGTTATTAAATTCTATATAGTTTGTTATTAAATTGTAGGAAGTGAGGTAGAGCATTTATGACTATTTGTGTGAATTCACGTTTCGCGTGATGTTGCTTCTAAGTTTTGTCTGAATTTCACCTACATTTCTCTCGATATGTTTCACTTCATTATTTGATATTATTTTTTTATAAGGNATTGTATGTTGGTAATCCTTGTATGTTTGTATTAATACACTGAAAAAGATCTAAACNGATCGAAACGTCTGTATCTTTTTAACAAGTAATAAACAAGTATACGAGAACACCCCGTGTTTTGGCTCATATTTATCCAAAAACTTTCGTTATTTTTAACATTCTGTTTGTTTTATAAAATTACATAGAAAAGCGGGAACTACCTTTACAGTGGAAC
>NW_018027072.1:0-1112 GCF_002006095.1 Pseudomyrmex gracilis
AAAGTACTGGTTGTGACGTCAATTTCGTTTTTAATAATTCAAACGAGTGTTGTTGTTTGTTTGTCCATTTAAAAGTGGTGGATTTTTGAAGAAGTCGTGTGAGAGGTTTGGTAATTTTTGAAAAATCTTTAGTAAATTTTCGATAATATCCAACAAGTCCAAGGAATTGCTTTATTTCTTTAGGATTTTTAGGAGTAAGATATGTTTGTACCTTTTCTATTCTTTTAGGATTAGGTTGTACATCGCGTTCAGAAATTAAATGTCCTAAATACTCAAGTTCCGGGCGAAGAAATTCGCATTTATCCGGTTGAAGTTTTAAACCTACTTATGTGAATCTTTCAAATAGTATTTTTAAATTTTTATTATGTTCCTCTATCGTCTTTCCGTATATTATTATGTCGTCAATATAAACAAAACAATTATTTCTGACTAAGCCTTTTAATCCCTTGTTCATCATACGTTGAAATATTGGAGGTGCGTTTTTTAAACCAAAAGGCATGCGCGTATATTCATAATGTCCGTTCGAAGTTAAAAAAGCGTTTTTGGAATATCTTTTGGATTTATGCCGATTTGATGAAAACCCGACGCTAAGTCAAAAGCTGAAAAGTAACGCGCGTTTCCTAAGTGATCTAAAATTTCATCGATATTCGGAAGGGGATAAGCATCTTGAATAGTTTTTTCATTAAGTTTTCTATAATCTATAACTAATCTCCATTTAGTTTTTCCCGACGCGTCTTGTTTTTTTGGTACCATCCACAGCGGTAAATTGTAAGGTGAATCTGATAAATTCTCTTATAATGCCCTTTTTTAACATGTCTTTAATTTGTGTTTTAATTTCTTCTTGATGTATCGGTGGATAACGGTATTGTTTGGTATTGATAGGAATGTTGTCTGTTGTTTTTACCTCGTGTTGAATTGAATTGGTCAATTAGACAAATTAGCCGGACACTCGTAGCAGAAGTGTCCCTTCTTTCCACACTTCCAGCACTCTCTCTCCTTCCGCCCACCATTTTCCTTCTGCTCCCGCTCCTTCTTCGTTTCGTTCTCTGACCTCCCCCCACCGCAAAAATTTCCATTTCCCCTGGATCCGGAACTCTGACCTCCCGCGCGCT
>NW_018027073.1:0-1112 GCF_002006095.1 Pseudomyrmex gracilis
GTGTTTTGAGAAGGTAGTTCATATTTGGTTAGTTCTTCTTTTAATTCATTGAACGTTAAACGTTCAAGTCGTTGACGATCCATGATAACAGGCAAAAACGGAAGAGAGAAAACAAAAACGAGGGGTCCGCGTTACCNATTTTCAAAATAGCGNAGCCGACGCTTCTCCGATTCCAAAATGGCTTGACTCGGTTGTGAACGATACTGCGAAATCGTGGTAGTCACTGCACTACACTATCACTGTGATGATGTGTACAATGTTCAACGAGAGATATGCCTATGTGTGTCACTCAAAATCTCACAATCTTCTATAGATCCAAGCAATCTATCTTCTATAGATCCAAGCAATCTATCCCACTTCTGAGCTGTAAGATATGGTTGCGGTTAGCGAACGCTTCTTTGGTATGTATGCGTTAGTGTGTGTGAATGTTGGATGAATGGGTTTGTACGAATAGCCAAGAGTGAATGTTCTAGGCGACACCAGAGGAGTCTTCTTTTGACGAGGAATCCTGACGTCGAGAGTATTAATCGCTTCAGCGAGATTAGACCTCTCTAACGTAAAGGAACGAAGCTGTCAGCCACAGATGTAGAGAGCGTGTGGGGAAGAGTGAGGGTAAAACACTTAATACGAAACACTTTGAACTTTTATTGAGTAANACTTTCACAAAAAAACGTGACCGCGAGCCTTTCACGCCACGAGCCAGATCGCAACTGCCTTATCACATCGTCTCTCAACTCGCCCATAAGACGCCTTCCGAAAAACACTTGCCTGTCGACAATTCCCGCTTCTTTTTCACGTCCGAACAAGTTTACCAACCGTCCCTTCGTTTCCATGGCCGTCCGCGCTTGCCTCTCAGCGCGCATGCTCAGTGCATGGGTCTTCGGGTCGACTATGTCGCCACATTGCACATAGGTGTCAGAAAGAGCGCCATNTTACCACGCGTTAAACGACTAAACCTTCCAATACAAATTATTAATGAGTACATGATTAGTATAAGAATTAGGTGAGTCGGGTGGAAATTATTTCATAATATAAAGATTATTGAAACAAAGTATGAAGAGGCTAATATGAGCCATCTAAGATTAACATAGGCCAATACGAGCCATTCCGAG
>NW_018027074.1:0-1111 GCF_002006095.1 Pseudomyrmex gracilis
GTTCACCATTTTTACTAATAACAATAACTTGCTAAGAAAACTTCCCGTTTAAGTAAAACTCCGCCGTTCGCGTTTCAACCGCCGGCACCGGCGGCACCGGGAAAANCAAAAATTGCAACGAGCGGCAGAGCTCGCGCAAAACAAAGCGGAGCCGACCAGGCCCATTCACGCCACCTCTCCTCCGACATTAGGAGACGATTCCGGCAGCAAAAACCCCACCGATATACACATAAATCAGTCGCACTCACCGACACATTTGCACTCACACTCACCGACATATTCGGTACACACACACACAGACACACATACACACGACGATTCGTGGTGTAAAACTCCTTCCTATTTGCCTGTAACCCCCGATCCTCCCGCAGAAGATCCCGCGGATTTACAATCCGCGCCGACTCCTCTACCTCCCCCTCGCTCTCCTTCCCCTGAACCATCNACGTCCAGAGACGAACCTGTAGATGATAGATCCTCCGACTCGACTCGCTCAACCACCTCTCCGCTTGATCCTAAATTTCAACATTTTATCCGACTAGCCTCCACCTATAAAAAAGCGAATCCTGAAAGAATCCCCTTTGTCCTTGACCCTCTGACTACAGATCCTTCCGAAATCTTCCGGATAATAACCACCACTCCAGCTAGAAAACTCGTTCCAGTCAAGTTTCCCTACATAGATGATATTCGATTAGTTCCCGTCCACCATTTCTACACAATGTTGTGACCGGGGTTAGGTGATATTTGGTCGAGTACTCACGTGTTTTTGCCTTTTACCACGGTCGCCAGTCACTTTCACCTTCAAGTNACAAGGTTACCAACCACAAATTTAATGATTTTCTTTTTGTTTCAGGTGTTCCAGATACTCCTTGCAACGGGATTGCGTCTTGCAGGATGTTCGGGATTTTATACAGGTAATGTTTATTCACACACAGTATTTTGAATATCAAACAGTTCATAAAATATATTTTCTGTCTTTAAGATTACAATAATACAAACACTGTACTTTTCTATCGCTACTTATTGCGATCTTTGAGTATTTCACCAGTCTTACTTTCTCAAGTGTCACGGAACGTCCGCGCTCTATGAGTCTCGTGAATCTACTACTCACAAC
>NW_018027075.1:0-1111 GCF_002006095.1 Pseudomyrmex gracilis
TTTTCGAAGCAACATCGAAATATCCTCTCGCGCCAGGATATCAAGAGTCTCCAATTTCTCTAACTCTTAACATTGGTCCTTTTTTTTTTTTTTTTTGCGCGCGCGCGTTTTTCTTTCACGGGGGATCGATTTCACGAGGGGAGAAACACTGTAAATTTTTGATACTCACTATCGTTCCTAACAAAATTCTCCCAATTTTCGTCGGTGAGATTGCCCCAGGAGCCGTCCTCAGGAAAGTTCTTTATACACTTTTGCGTGAGGACCCCCATGTAAATCTGAAGGCCCATCAGCGCAAAGACGGAGAGGGAAAACATCGTCAGGATTATCACATCGCGCAGGTTCTTCACGGATTCTATCACAGCGCCGACAATGGTTTTCAGACCTATACACAACGAAGAACAGAAGAAGACAGTAGATTCATATTGCGAAGTCTGGAACACTGCGGCAACACATTGTGGCGGCAAACTTGAAGAAGAAATATTTATATATATATATATATAGCCGATTTTTCGGCTTTTGTCGTGCGTAACAAAAGTGGCAGTTCGACTGAGAGGCGCAGGCAGATGGATGATGGAAGCGTGAGAGATGTGAGAAATACAAAAAAAAAAAAAAAAAAAAAAGTGAGAGTAATTCTCTCTCTGTTTGAAAAAGCAACACGATCGAGAGTGTGGAAACAAATCTTATCAACTTACCCAGCCCCCGATGAATTACCGCACAAAGGCATATTTTTAGCCTCGTCCATGTACCAATTAGCTGAATGGGAGAAAACAGACGATTTAATAATCGATTGTTCGAATATTAGGTTTAATAGCGAGATTTCGTTATTTTCATGAAACCGACTAATTAGCGCGCGCACACACATACATTCGCGCTAACGCGAAAATTGCACAGGTATTTGCTTCGTAATGCAACTTCGTTAACACAGTCACGCTTAAAGGTGTACTACTGAAATACACATGTCGATTGATTTAAGCTGGCAATTGTATCCCGAGAGAGCTTCTCCTGAAACTTAGGTGTTTTCGAAGCAACATCGAAATATCCTCTCGCGCCAGGATATCAAGAGTCTCCAATTTCTCTAACTCTTAACATTGGTCCTTTTTTTTTTTTTTTT
>NW_018027076.1:0-1083 GCF_002006095.1 Pseudomyrmex gracilis
AGCTTGTTAAGCCACGTAGCGCAAGCGAATGCGCCTATATTGCGAGGGCACGTGGTGCCTATGTTATACGTTGCCGATATATTTTGTGTATTGAGAGATATATTAATTTTTCATANTTTATTTTCAGCCTGTGTTGTATTGCGTCTCAATTGATATTATTTTGCGCCGTGCGGGCCGCTTGGCGGGTATTTTATCTTTTTTTTTTCAACGCAGAGAGAGCACAGCTTACTGTACGTAGCCATCGGACGAAGAAGAGCAAAGAAGAGAGAAGATAGAGACAAACGAGAACGGTACACTTGGACACCGTTGGACCGTGCAATTAGACACAGTGCAATTGGACACAGAAAGATGCGTACCGTTCACTTAAACACCGTTCAGTTAGACACTGTTTATTTGCACACTGTTCATTTGCGCACCGTTTATTTGCACACTGTGCAGAAGGACACCGCTTATCTAGTAACTGTGCAGTTGTACACCGTACTGAGGAGGCGCATCCGAAGGTCNCGCAAGACGCGCAGACTTAGCGAGGGACCAACGAGGGGAAGGGGGCGAGGAGGAGGTGCGGAGACCTTTCCCCTATGGAGAGGCGCAGCCTCCCTACCTATACGCATACTACACAGTGTAAAAAACTGAATACAATCCTTTGGATGCGTTTGCGCAGTACGGTGTACAACTGCACACTTACTAGATAAGTGGTGTCCTTCTGTACAGTGTGCAAATAAACGGTGCGCAAATGAACAGTGTGCAAATAAACGGTGTCTACTTGAACGGTGCGCATTTTTTACGGTGTCTAAGTAAACGGTGCGCATTTGAACGGTGTCTAAGAGAACGGTGTGCAAATAAACGGTGTCCAATTTCACCGTGTCCAATTGCACTGTGTCTAATTGAACGGTGTCTAAGTGAATGCCACTCGAAACAGACAGCCATATGGAGGCGTAAGAGGTCATAAACAAAAGGCGCTCAACGATGATTTTGACGGCGAACTTGAAACACGGAAGACGCATGCACCCCGACATAAAAACCGAATCGAAGCTCCCTGTAGAGTTACCGGCTCCGTGAAGTTGAGAGATGAGCCTCAAAAAA
>NW_018027077.1:0-1109 GCF_002006095.1 Pseudomyrmex gracilis
CTCAAGCCGGTTGTACAGTAGCCGTGTCGTATCTCTCCTAAGTTACTCTGTTTTTACTCTATCTTATTTCAACTGTTCGGGCGCCATGTAACGGTTCGGCTTTTTGGTCAAAGCTGATTCCGTTTAGATTAAATTGATTTAGCTGCGGAATAGCCGGGATCAAGATTCGGTTCAAGGTAAAATAAAACAGAGTAGACTCGGGTAAAATACGAAACAGAATGATAAGTGTATTAAAAGAAAAAACAAAAAAAAGTATTTACACAGTNATTTGAAAAGCGAGTTTTAGGAAAGTGATTTAAGTAGCAATGCTTTGAAAAGTGAGAGTTTTAAAGTGAGTTCAAATAACACGAGTTCGTAAACTATTTACACCATGAAAAGTCGCTTTTTTACGTAAAGTGCTTTTTGCGGATCGGCCGGCCCGTTTTGCTAGGCGTAGCGCAGCGCCGTTGTTCGCTCGTTCTCCTGGAACGGATCCAACGGAAAACCGGTTTGCCCGGCGAAGAATACGAGATTCTCCTGAAGCGGGTCTAACGGAAGGCCGGTTTCTCCGTCGGAGAATACGAGATTACCCTGGAGCGGGTCTAACAGAAGGCCGGTTTGCCCGGCGGAGTATACAAGATTTCTCTGGAGCGGGTCTAACTGAAAGCCGGTTTGCCCAGGTGAGAATACGAGATTCCCCGGAGCAGAGCGAAACGGATACCGGTTTACCCGGCGAAGAATCAAAGATTCCCCGAAGCGGAGCGGAGCGGATGCCGGTTTACCCGGCGGAGAGAATAAGTAACTTATTCTCTCGATGAGGATCGAATCTTAGAGTCGCTGTCGGTTTGCCCGCTGTCGGTTTGCCCGAGAAGGAACTTCCCTAGGTGCTTCTCACCAGATTCGGAGATCAAGCGGATCTGATCTCCTTGATTTTGGGCCCGGCTTTTATACTCGCAGTTTTCTACGGGGCGGGGTTGACAAAATGCGCGGAAAACAATTAATTGTTTGTTACGCTGGTTGTTTTGTGGCGCGGCGAAGCGCGCGTTGCGGGCGCGGTATCAGCTGGCGTTTGTGGGCGCGGGGAACGCGTTTGCGGGCGGCGCGCGGGCCGTTTGTCGGCGCGGGGAGCG
>NW_018027078.1:0-1109 GCF_002006095.1 Pseudomyrmex gracilis
ACACACACACACACAAAGAAAAAAAGAAAGAGAAAAAAAGAAAACAAAAGAGAAAGAGAGAGAACAATTTACATTTTCAACATCTATTTACAAAAAACAAATACATTTTTGTAAAATAAATACAAATGTTTAACCCATTTGCATCATAAGCGCATATATGTGCGCATTTTACCTGGTCACTATCACCAGAGCGCATATATGCGCGCATTTTACTTAGGCATTTATCATTTTTTTTTATTTTTCATATTTTGTAACATTTTCATTAAAATTTAAATACTGTAAAAAAAAATTTTGGTGATAAGAACGAATTGTTGACTTTTTTTGTGATGCAAATGGGTTAACAATTGTAGTAATAATCGACAGAATTCTCAACAAATTGATACAATAGAGACAGAACTATGTTGCGAGAACTTCAACAGAGGTGTCACAACTCTTGAAAAACGTGCAGCGTCTGGCAGTTTTAAGACAGATATCTCGATGTCGGACGATTTCTATTGTTTGAACAAACGCACGTAGTACTAATTGACAGAACTCTTAACAAAGTTATACAATAGAATCAGAACTATGCGAGAACTGCAACAGATTTCACAGAACTTTTGGAAAACGTGCAGCGTCTCGCAGTTTTAAGATAGATATCTCGATGTCGGACGATTTCTATTGTTTGAACAAACGCACGTAGTACTAATTGACAGAATTCTCAACAAAGTAATACAGTAGAGTCATAATTATACGAGAACTTCAACAGATGTGTCAGAACTCTTGGAAAAAACGTGCAGCGTCTCGCAGTTTTAAAGGTAGGTACCTCGTTATCGGACGATTTTAATTGTTTAAACAAACGTACGTCGTAATAATCGACAATACTCTCCACAAATTGATACAATAGAATCAGAACTATGCGAGAACGGCTACAGATGTGTCAGATTTGTTACAAAAGTAAATGTTTAGCGTCTTATAAGTTTTAATATAAAAAGGTGTAATTAGACTTTACTTGTCGATATTGGTTTAAAAATGCGGAACTCTGTTTAGAACTCGTATAGAACTATAAAACTATCAAATTTGAGTGAAAATTGAATATAAAACTTGCCGCGGACAAAGTGAGACGCATCGTG
>NW_018027079.1:0-1054 GCF_002006095.1 Pseudomyrmex gracilis
GAAAGCCCTTGCCACTCGAGCGATCGAATTGAAACGAATCGACACCTCTCTATACGACGATAATTTAAATAGCAACGGTGCCCACTTACATAAGGATAAAGTTAACGAAAATACTACGAAAGATAGTGACACTAATAATAAACAAACTGAATTAAGATACAATAATAACACCCACATACGCTTAAATATACAGCAAACTCCGTCACCCCTTCGGTAACCTTGTTCGAATCCCTCTCCTTATCATGAATTTTCTTCTTCATCAATAACAGCCGATGAAATTCCCGAGTTCTAATTTGCTTCTACTCCACCTCGAAACTATTCTTATTTTCCTTCTCCCGAATCTTCTGTACCTGAAATACCTCACAAAGAAGAAGATTCCCAGCCTTCGATTGAAGTAGCACATTTTATATTATTAGTTGCCATCTTTCGAGGCGGACCGTTAACTTTAAGGGCCTTGGACTAACACTGTTTACCTGTGCCAGTATTTGGAATTATTTTTAGTGTAAAAAAAATGGCTGGTTTTTTGCCGTTTATTTTGAACCACGAAGAGGACCTTTAATTGAACAGGGCCGTGGACTGCAGCCCATAAAGACCATGCCTAAATTTGCTTTTGGACACTTTCCCCATTGCTAACCCGCTTTCTACTGAAATTGATATAATTCTTGATCTATGTAAGAAATTTCCTTACTCACTAAGACACGCAATAGGTAATCTTCCGGATGACTATACCATCCTGGTAAAATTCCCTGGATTTCCTCATGTACGCAAAGTTCCGGTCTCTTATTTTTATAAAGTCTATCCCTTTCCTTCTGCACCATTAAAAAAATTATAGAAATTTCTTTGGATGAATAACAAGAAGAGACTACGACGATGGAACAATCGATTTGGACGAAACTTATAAGATCGATAGATGATTAGGTGGAGTATTGCAGGGTAAAGTAATAAGACGCACTACTCAAGCATTCGCGAGAAAATCGAATTTGAAAATTTTGATGTACCTTATAGGGATATTAAATAAACTGTTTAATCAAAGAGGGCGTAGCGTAGCGGTAGC
>NW_018027080.1:0-1080 GCF_002006095.1 Pseudomyrmex gracilis
ATTGAATGTAAATGTTTTATAATAACTTTTACATCAGCACACATTTACAAAAACATCTTTAGGAAAAAAGATAAAGCAATTTATACGCTACCAAAAAGACATTTTAATTTACATTTTTACAGTTGAAAAAACCATTTAACAAAATTTGTCTTTTTATTTTTGTCTTTTAGTTGCACTGCCTTCTTTGTTTTTAGTTTTACATATATACTGAATATCTGCTAAATGTTGGACATTCTTAATAAGTTTCTCTTTTTCTCTTTCTCNGTTAGTGTTTGTGACACACATAATAATACGCGCATATATTCGTTTCATTTATTAAAAATTTTGTGTTTCTGAATGTTATATGTAAAACACATTTGTGACATTGAAACACAAATGCAATATTGCGCTTTGTTTAAAAGATGTATAAGTGTTCTATGCNTTTTTCTACATAAGTATTACATGTTTTTGGGAATAACAGTACAATAATCTGTAAAATAACTGTCTTACAGAATATTTANAATATCTGTTACATTGTGTTTTCTTACATACATATATTTTTTAACATTTACAAATGTGTTCTAAAAAAATTGTAATAAAAAATGGGCCCCTCCACCGGCCATTTTCGTGAAACGCGACCTACATTATTTTCTTCTATTCGTTTCTCCGTTNTTTTTTGCTACAGGAATAATGCTGATACATATTTTGCTATAAAATAATATGTTTTTGTTGAAACAATTACCATTAATTTGCCAATTTTATTAACATAACGTATATATACTGCATATATACACACACATATATATATATATATTCTACGCGTATGCAGCATACTTCAAAATATTAGTTTTTTTACTATTAATATTATGTTTTCTGTACATTTTCACTAGTTGTAAAAACAATTATTTTTTTAATTATGTCATGCATACTATTGTCTCGGAAAAGGCGTCAGTTTTCTCTTCTCAACAATATTATAAAAATGTTGCCTTATACGAGTCATGTCTTTTGAATAGTTTACATTACTAAGATTTTTATCTACAACTACTTCTAACACTAAATCTGTAGCAAAAGCTGCAGCACGAATACCACAAGAATAATTGT
>NW_018027081.1:0-1061 GCF_002006095.1 Pseudomyrmex gracilis
AGGTCTGAGTTTCTTAAAGGTCATTCTTCAACCGAGATAAATTCATGCAAATTGGCGACTAACCACCGTTGAGTAGTCTTCGTTTTTTTGTGCTAGTGTTGAATCTGGTTAGAATATCCATTAGTGCCTGCTCGCAAACAGAGTTTGATTTAGAGGTTTTACTATCTTTGCGAACAGGTATAGAACATTACAAGAGTCAGCACTATCACACAAAGCGAAAACAACTCACCGCTGGTTGGCCGTCAATTTGCCTGAATTTATTGTAGTTGAAGATAGACTTTCAGGAAGCCCAGATCTTAATCATTCGGACCTAAGTTGTGACCACTTCTGCCTTCGGATAAATCTACACATTGCTGAAAATGATGCCTGATATTATTTTTAATGTACCATCCTTTACAAATTGCACATCATGTAAAATCTTTTATAACTCTTGAATATTTTTCACCACTCTTATATAACTTTTCGGCAGGTCTTAGACAAAAAATTAATTCTTCCTTGTTTTAGAGAATATATGTACTGTATGAAATTTCTCTTTTTTCTAATAGTTTCTATTATTTTTTCTTTTCTAAATTACCTACAACAATTATAAAATGCATGAACACTAAATAGTAATAATAAACATATGTACAAACTGTCTTACACTTGGCGAATCAAACTATTATAGCAGAACAATTTTCAAAACTTTAAACCGAAAACATATTTGCAATTTTTTATAATTCAAACTGTAGTTTTAGAGATATAGGGCGTGATAATACTACTGACTCATAAACAAGCAATTTTCTTAACTAAGTCTGTAATTAACCAACAAGAAGCTTTTCCATTTTGCACCTACCGATTGAAATATAAGAAAAATTTTTAAATATAAACTTTTGAATTTTTAACTTTTAAATATAAATTTTTGAAAACATTTCTGCTATAATATTTTGATTTGCCAATTTTAAGAAACATTTTGTATATGTTGTGTTTATTATTATCTTTATTACTATGTAATGTTCACGCATTTCAACATACTGTTTTTATAGGTAATTTAGAAAAGAAAAAAACTTATAGAAACTATTAGA
>NW_018027082.1:0-1108 GCF_002006095.1 Pseudomyrmex gracilis
TAATATCTACTATTTTAGGTAGCTATTCATAGGTGCACATGTCACATTTTTTCAGTGTTTTGTTGACAACCTTTTAAATATATATTTTATTACGATATAACATAAAAACTCGATTATATATTCGCGATACAAACTAAGCATCTAAACCGTAATTTTTAAAAGTATTGTTTTTTAAAATACTTGTACTTAAAACTTTATTAATTTTACTTCGATAAAAAAGAAATATTCAAAACTATGTTATATTTATTTCTGTAGTTTTCTTATTATTTTTAATTGTAAGTTTTAAATATAAATCAATCTTCTGTATTTCACACAAAAACTCCATTCGACATTTATTAGATATCACGTGATGATGTTGAGATTTACTGTACGTCTGGAGTTCTTGTTTTGTACTAGTTAAAAATATGTGTGTCAAAAAATTAATAGAAGATTTTTTAACCTAAACGAATGCTGACTGTGACGTGCTACTTCATACTTTTACATACAAACAAACAAAAAAAATTTAAAAACGTTTTCAACCTTGGACAAAAAACATTTACAGAATTATGTGATAAAGTCTTGCACTAAAATTGTATTTTGCAATTATACAGACATATTTTAGGAAATAGATGTAAAAACATTAATCTTTTTTGAAATACTTGTAGTTGTTTGCAAAATTACTTTCCAAATACTATTTCGGCAAAAGAATAANGATATAGCGAATTATCTTAGCAGTATATTTCCAAAATTAATTTCAAAAAGAAATTGTTCAATTGAGAAAATAATTTCAGCTATATGATGTTTAAAATATGTAGAAATATAAATGCATATAAAGAAATTATCTTAATTTATGTATATACTTATGAAAATGCATAATGACTTTTCCGCAATTTTTGACAAATTTTACAAAATTTTATTTCGACTAAACTGTTGCGTTATGGCAAATGATCTTAATGCAAGTATTGCAGGATCGTCGTTATTCCTGATGCCATTTTTGTGCAAGTGCTAGTTTCACAATTAGCATATTAGGGAATCGTATACCGGTAAAATATAAACTACAACAAAAACTACAAAACAGAAAGTCTTGTGATTAGCCTGCCACTATTTTGTATGCATGGTTATTAGGTCA
>NW_018027083.1:0-1086 GCF_002006095.1 Pseudomyrmex gracilis
AAGTTTTGATATATTGAAAAATGTCTGCCATTCATTTTATTATTTTCTTTAATTCTGTAGAGTCGTTTTTCTATCCGAGCAATAATTAGGAAAAATAGTCTAAAGTACGTATTGCTCGTTCGATCGGTAATAACAGGAAGGGGTCTAGGACCCTCTTAATGTATCTTATAATTGCAGTTGGTAGTGAAATTTTTTTAATAGTTATNGCTTAATTTTATAAAATTAAGTTTTAATAAGTTACTAAAATAGTAAAATTTTCTTTAATATGTTTTCAGATCATAGACTTGTTCAAGTTCATGAACTTAAGTTTTAAATATATATTTGTCTTATAAATTTCTACTTAGTGAAACTGATATTAGTATTAAAAAGTACCTGTAATTTGTCGAAGACTTACGAACGGTCTTTCAATGGGTTGGGCTTCCACTCATGTTTGTAGAATAAATGAATTAATTAAAGTTTAGAATGTTAATTGGTTAAGAGGATAAATGTTTGTAGTATTTATATTACATTTATTTATTGGTAAGGTGTACAGAATTAAGTTTGAAGCTACCCAGAGGTAGAACTCCGCCTAATTTATTTGGGATAGACCGTAGGATAGCGGAAGCAAATAGATAGTATTATTCAGGCTGAATGTGAATGAGGGTTACTATTAAATTGGCAGCGGTGAAATTATCTGGGTTATTAAATACATAAAAATATTGTATAATAATAGTGGTNAAAATTACTATTATTACTATAAAACCGTATAGGTCTTTAATAGTAAAATATTTATGGAAAGGANTTTTTTGATAATTCTTCTAAACTCATAAAAAGTTTTATGATCATGATTCATGAAGAAATATTAACAAATTATTTTCATTATTAAAATGATAAATGAAAGAATAAAATGGAGGGAATAAAATCAATTTAATGTGGAATTATTCATTGGGAACCCCCCTCAAACTCATATGACAATATTATTTTCAATATATGGGTTTGGTGATAATAAATTTGTAATTACAGTTGTTCCTCAAAAAAATATTTGCCCTCATGGTAAAACATATCCTAGAAATGCTGTTGCTATTGATAATAATAACAATAACGCCT
>NW_018027084.1:0-1107 GCF_002006095.1 Pseudomyrmex gracilis
ATTTATGCAAATAAGACGAAAGAGAATAAAGAGGACTATTATCAGACAACACTATTATTCTAAGCGGTATTTCTTTTTAATAAACTTTCGGTAAATCGTAGGCCTTGGGTAAAACTCCGTCGCTAGATCTAAGTCGATTGTAAATCTTTTTATCAATATAGCCCATTCTTAACCAACGCTTTAATAAATCAAGCAGATTGGATTCTTTTATGAAATTTAGACATTATTTGTTTCTTAATAAGAGGAAGAAATTTTTGTGGTTAATTAAGAGCTTAAATGATGAGGCGTTTAAAAACATATCACCGATTAATTATCATTGTATAATGGATCGATCATTTCCACCTAGAATTAACAAATTGCAATTTCGTAATCCGGATAATCAAATAGACTTAACCATCTCGGTTTCTATTCATGCTGAATTGTTTCGGAAAAAACAACCATCTACCCCACTATTAAAAACAAATAGTAATTGGTTTATTAATATATTTAATTATGACATTCCGAATCAGGTCTCTTGCTTGCTACAACTTGGTGAGAGACATTGTCTTCCCGTTGGAAATAAAAAGAACGAATTGATTTGTGAATTCATCAAAGACACAGAATTCAACATAAAAAATTATGATATTAGAATGAAATCAAAAATTAGAAATATGGTAATTCCGAGATTGCAGTGTTTCTTTCGTAGGGAATTTTCTGTACCGGGGTGCGATGGAGAAATGATCGAAATGTATAAATCTTGTTTATTGTTTGTCAACAAACATTCTGACATTGTTTTCACACGCGCGGATAAGGGCAATATCACTGTTGCCATGAGCAAAGCTCAATACATGGAAAATATGAAATGCATATTGGGCGACGATACTACTTATGTTATTGTAAACCGCAATCCAATCAGAACAGTTGAATCCAATCTGCTTGATTTATTAAAGCGTTGGTTAAGAATGGGCTATATTGATAAAAAGATTTACAATCAACTTAGATCTAGCGACGGAGTTTTACCCAAGGCCTACGGTTTACCGAAAGTTTATTAAAAAGAAATACCGCTTAGAATAATAGTGTTGTCTGATAATAGTCCTCTTTATTCTCTTTCGTCTTATTTGCATAAAT
>NW_018027085.1:0-1020 GCF_002006095.1 Pseudomyrmex gracilis
AAAAAAAAACGAGGGAAAAATGTAAGACAATTGACACGAGGCACATGTGCGCATCTAAGAGAACGGACAAACGGCAGTAAAAACTGAAGCAGGCGATCGCCGTAAAATACGTAGCGTTTCTAAAACAAAATCCACCACGACGAAATTCTTCCTGTAAACCTTGTATACCGGACCGCAAATGTGTGCATACACATGTCTGTGGTGGATATCCTAAAATAAGTTAAATTAATTAATAACTCTCTATTTCCAATGGCGCCNTAAAACAACGACAGTTGCTCGCCGAAAACTTAAGTCTAACCAGCGAGATCAGAATCACGGGCGAGTGCCACTGCATGTGGCCGTCGCGGTCATGTTTCATTTTACTATCGGGCTAGGGTAAACAGATAAAAAACGAACGGCATTTAGGGCCGCAATATTTCTAAGTCGAAAGATTCAAAGGCGCGAGCACAGGGACGCACACATATAATCGTACACTCAGTTCAAAAAGATGCAACACTCAAAACCTTTTAAAACACTAGAAACGAACGTGTATGTACGCGCATGTATATATATATGTATATATGTGTATATGTGCCTATATATACGTACTTACTTTCGTAGGTAATTCTAAGACAGATAGTAATTAAATTGGACGTGTTCGTGCTTAACATAAAACATTGATCATCGATTGCAGTGGCACAAATGTTGAGACACCAGAAGACGCANACCGAGTGCGAAACGCTGTCTGACTTCCTCCGGCTGCTTCGCTGCGTCACTCTCAGAGGAGGACCCATATACCAAAGAGGAAGTGACAATTATAAGATCTGTCACACATGTTATACAAACATGCCAGCGGAGAAACAAGGAGAGTACGTAGTACTCCCGCCTCATAATCTCATACATAAAAACTCAGTCTACAAGCAGCAGCGGTGCACNATGTGCGCCGTTATCATCATCAAGGTACGATCTGCAATACAGTGCCGAGGATGTATGACAGGATACGTAACCGCAGACAAAACCCTCTTGGAGAACGGGTGGGGG
>NW_018027086.1:0-1104 GCF_002006095.1 Pseudomyrmex gracilis
ACATTTTTAGCGGCCACCATTTTTTACGGTTACATGACAGATTGACCAGGGAAAAGATGTATGAATGCAAGAACTACCTTTTCCATTTATTACGAAAGCGTTATATAACGGCGCAGGTAGTTATTAAATGTGAAACACAAATTCAAAAGAGACAAAATAAATTTTATGATTTTATTTATTTTTACCGATATAGTGTACTTTTAAGCGCCAGCAATGACATGAACGTTCTACATTTTTATACATAGTTATTATAGTCGAACCTCAATAACTCGAATCTCAAGAGAAGAGCTAAAATCTGAGTTTTAGAGGTTTTAATTTATCGAAGTGATTTTTTATTTCTGCGGAGCGGAAAGAAGTAAAAAAACTTTTCGTTTTATAGAAATTTTCGAGTTAAAGAGATTTGAGTTATCGAGGTTTGACTGTACTAAAAAGTATACAAAGAAACAACACGTCTTGTGCATATGAAAAACCACTCAGATTTATAAGTATTAAAAAATCCATTAAAAGTTAAAACTACGGTGAATTTGCCCATATAACTTTAGTGAAAACTTTTGCACGCCATTATATACAAGGTGTAAAGAGTACCGATACCACGAGAAATTTCGAATACTATGCATTTTACAAAAAAGTGTTTCAGATACAAGTTGTAGAGATTAAAAGGATTTATTTATTAGTTTTGTATCAGTTTGACCTTAAATGATATTGCCAAAGTCAGGACAAGGTCACCTTGAATGTTTTAAATAAAATAGTCTTTTATTGCAGATTCTTATAGTTTCAGTTGAGAGCTTTTCAAAACACTAGAATAAAGTTTCTTTTTAATAATTATTTTTTGAGTTATGATGGTTGAATATTAAAGTACCGCCACTATTGGCAAATGACGTTATCATTCATTTCGAATGTTGCTTTATCCAAAAAAACAACTACGTTGAATAGAAAGGTAGGTTCTTTGTCAATTATCTGCATCATGAGCTTACAAAATTTATTTCAATTGAAATCATCTGTGTAGAAAAACTACCGGCGCTACTTTATTATTCAATCTTTATAACTCACTTTACTTACTGAAAAGAAATTTTATTCTAGTATTGTGGAAAGCTTTTGAATTAA
>NW_018027087.1:0-1103 GCF_002006095.1 Pseudomyrmex gracilis
ACTGCATCTCTGCCAAAAACTATTTTTCGATCTTCTGGATTCCAAAATTTATACCCATTCGGACAATATCCTACAAAGAAACATTTGATTGATCTAGAGTCGAATTTTCCCTGTAGAATTTGTTTCGGTACTTTTAGGTAGGCAATGCACCCGAAAACTTTTAACTTTGTGACATCGATTTTTTCTCTAAACCAAAGCGCAGCTGGAATTTTTCCTTTCAAAGACGAAGTTGGGCTTCTGTTGATCAAGTAAACCGCTGCTTGAACTGCTTCCGGCCAAAAGGTTTTCTCGAGCTTGCAATTTAACAGCATGCACCTAGCCTTCTCCAAAATTGTGCGATTCATTCTTTCAGCGACACCATTTTGTTGTGGGGTGTACCTAATAGTGAATTCAAATTGTATCCCCAAACCTTCGAAAAAATCCTTGATTTCCTTGGAGATGTACTCCCTCCCATTGTCACACCTAAATCGACTGATTTTTAGGTTAAAATGAGTACTTGCCATTGCTTCGAAAATCTTGAAAAAACGTAGAACTTCCGACTTTGAATCCAGAATATAGCTGGCAGTGAAGTGGCTGAAGTCATCGATAAAGGTAAGTACATACTTTTTGGAGTCACGAGAAGCAGGACTGATTGGACCGATGAGGTCGCTGTGCACCAACTGCAGCGGCCGCGTAGCTCGTTTCCTTTCTTGGTTGTGCGGTTGACAAGCCTGTTTTCCTTCGATGCAAATGTGACACAATTTCTTTGTTTCTTGGGAGAAATTAATTTTCATTCCGCTGGTTTGACTCTGCATTCTTTTGATATCCTCAAAGTTCAAATGTCCCGTCCTTTTGTGCCAGAGTTGATAATCATCACTTTTTACACTGATATTTGCATGTACTGTCTTCCGGAATTTTAATTCATATAGTTGAGCTTCATTTCTGAGCGCAATTGCAACAATTTCACTCTTTTTCATAATAATACCTTGTCCATTTTCGAAAATTACTTTGAAGCCATTCATTTCGAGTTTTCTCACCGACAATAAATTGTAGTGAAGGTTTTTGACAGATAGAACATTTTTCACCGTGATTTCTTTTTCCTTTCCGTTTACCAGACTCGTGAG
>NW_018027088.1:0-1100 GCF_002006095.1 Pseudomyrmex gracilis
TTTTTTTTTTTTTTTTTAATACACATTATATTCAACAAGAAATATCTACATATTTTATGTACAAGTATATAAATTAACGATTATTTTCATCTCAACAATCTATTTTCAAATGACAAAGGATTACAAATCGAGTGTGATTTTTACGGAGATCGCGCTTTCCGATATCGCGCGTAATTTTGCACCGACGCTTTTTTCTTAAAACAACAAAAAAAAGCGCAATAATAATTCGAACAAAATAATTTATGTAATCGCGCTTACATGGTCACCGGGGGAGGGGGGGAGAGTTACGTTGGATATAATAATTCTTCGTATGCGTAACGTAAAGAGTATATATATATATATTCAGCCGCGCACACACAAGCTTGTCCAGCCGGTTGCGCGCGCAATTGACAGCCAATATCTTGGAATTGTCTTCATTATCGCTATAAATAGACATCTCGCAGCTTAAAAAAAAAAACAATAAATAATTACAAGTTATAATTAAATCTTTTTTGCTGCTGTTTTGTAACGCGGTTGTGTGTTGAGGGAGAAAAAATACATTGTACATGCACGATGTAATTTTGGCGAGGGACGTTGCGGAAAGCTCTCGGTCGGTTCCGTTTTGCAACTACCGGATTTTCGACGTTCTATACAGAAACGACTCTACAACAAGTGTGATTTGTGGAGGAACAAAATTCAATATCTTCTCAATAAATTATCGCGAACAAGCGTTGCTATTTTACGCCATATATATATATATAAAAAAAAAAAAAAAAACTTTGCGTAATAAATTGTACAACAAGTACGAGATCAATACTGCGCGCGCGTATTATCTGCGCGCTCGTGTGTAAATAAATTGTGTGTATACGTGCGGTGGATGTGTGTATTAATTATTGCTAATTAATAGTTATTGTAGATAAATTATTTCTCATTGATAGTTAGTTTCGATAAAACTACGTGAAACGACGACACGTATTATCAGGAACCCCGCGATCACGCAATTGCACAAAATTGCCTTTTATCTTTTTTTTTTTTTTTTTTTTAATACACATTATATTCAACAAGAAATATCTACATATTTTATGTACAAGTATATAAATTAACGATTATTTTCATCTCAA
>NW_018027089.1:0-1099 GCF_002006095.1 Pseudomyrmex gracilis
TGATCCATCAGGTTGAAGTAAATAATCTTCAATCTTTACTACCTATCATAAGAATAATTTCATGAATTCTTTTTTATATTAAATATGGCTGTTAATATATGTAAGCTTGTATATCACGAGTATACTTACATCTGTATTGCATTTATTTTCTTTAATAAATTTTAATAATATTTTGCGTGGTCCCATTTTTATATTTAGAGTTTTAAAATCATCTTCGGTTAATTCTAAAAATGATTCACCATCAATGCATTCATCTGTAATGATTTAAACGAGTTAAGAATTAAATAACATTAAGTTTTAAATTTGAGAGAGAAACTATTGATAACAACTTTTACTTTACCTCGCCACAGTACTCATAAGAGAATATGACGTAAACTAATATACAGATTATTTGAATTTGATTGAGTCCAACAACAAAATGGTTTGTAATGAGGAAGAGTTGAAGTTNGAATAAATCNATAAAAACCATCAGGACGAGTAACTTTAATATGGTATGCATTTAAAGTAGGATCAAACAGGATCGATGTACACACAAAAGTTTGCAAATATACTTCATTGTCTCTTAATATAAAAATCTTTTCAATACGTCCAAACAGAGGTAAGTTATCATCCCTTACGTGCGCAACTTCAATGCATACAAATAAACCTGATCGAAACTGTACTCCATTTATTTTTACAGATGTGGAACAAAAAACTTGGTCATTATCGATATATCCAAGATCATATAAATCGTCTCTGTTTTGTTCGATGGTCCNAACACAAAGTTGGTTACCATTTAATGCATGGACAGTATTCAACTTGACGTCACCTCCACCCCACTTGGCGCTTTGGCCACATTGTGATACTCGTAAAAGAGTTTTTGGAGGGTTTTTAAAATTACACACGTTTTGAGCCCGTACTTTTAATTCATTGTGTTTAGCTTCATATCTCATACAATAATAATGGACTAGCGGCCCAGACCATAATATGCATTCGGGATAATGTGTAAGATGATGAAATTTATTTATTGGATTTACGTCAGGAAATAATCTTTTAAAAATCATAATAAAATTTGAAATAAGTGTTCTTAAATATGGAAGTAGCGACTTTGTTAGTTTTG
>NW_018027090.1:0-1092 GCF_002006095.1 Pseudomyrmex gracilis
ATAGAAAAAAAATGGTTCAGGACTTTTCGACTCAGTTTTATTCCTTCTATCTGCCTACGAGAGATTGTACGGCAATTCTGGGACACCCTGTATATTTAATATATAAAATCACATTTTTTTTTTAATTCTTCTATTAATAATAAGATTAAGAATAATACAATAATGGTGATGATAATAAAACAATAATAATACATCTACTTAGAACATGTAAGATGACGACCTCTGATCGCTACAATGTGACTGTGTTGAGGTCTTGTCAGACAGGGTAATGCTCGCATACCCACCTCGTTAGTTGTGAGAGCTGCAGAGCAAAACTTTTAAACAATAATGACGATAATAATAATATTTTAACTGATAAAACTTTTGTATATTACACAGAGAAGTTCACTATCACGGTCACAGTCTGGTATGTGTTACAAAAATCTGCGAGTTTCTTTTTTCTGTATAAAAGTACGAGTGTGTTATCCTATGGAGATATTGTTGAGTGTTGTATAGGGTGAACGGACGCGCGTACAATAATAAGATTTTTCGCGGTTAAGTAGACATATCAACGAAGTCATGTGTACCACTGATTGTGCCCATCACTTTTCGAGCATTCCTTGCGTTTCACGAGCCGAACTTGGAAGGGTCTTTCATCGTGTATTGTAAACGTTCGCACACACGTGCAGTGGGAGAGAAAGAAGATAGAGAGAAAAAAATTCGTTTATATATATATATGAAAATTATTTTAACTGTTACAAATTTTACTAACAAGATTAACACACACCACCATATCAATTATTACAACAATCATTTGCTATTATTGTATTAATCAAAAATTATTACATAGAAAATATCAAATTGTAAAATGTAATTATATAACATAAAAATTAGAGAGAGAAAGAGGATTAATAATATAGATTTTAAATTAAGTTGAGAGAGAAAAGAAAAAAAATAATTAGAAAATTTGATCAGTTTTTTTTTTTTTTTTTTTTTATTCTCATACGTATATCTGCGTACACACACATATATATATAACATTTAAATATAATTTCTGTAAATACATATATCAATTAATATATGTTTTATTTTATTTCAATTACGTGCTGTGTA
>NW_018027091.1:0-1001 GCF_002006095.1 Pseudomyrmex gracilis
CGTTCACTGTCAGTAGTAAAAATCTGTAGTTTACGTCTTATGTACTATAGATTTGTAATACTGGCAGTGAATATCGGAAAGAACGCACAATTTGTATTTTGTGGACTNGCAGTACCCGGTCCGCTAAGCCAATTTTGCACTATCCAATACTATGTCGATAAGCTCGAAGTTTATTTTAGATGCCAAAAGGCATGAATTATTAAAATCAGCTGATACAAACTCACCCATTGTGATTGATGGATCATTGATTATTAGTGATAAAAACTGTAAGTATTTCTAACCTGAAGTCACACAAAAGGTTAGGAGTTTCTCAGTCTATATTTGATTTTATCTATCATAAANTATCTATAAAAACATATAGAATTATTTATTAAAACTGTATATATTTTAAAAAACTCAATATATTTAAAAAAATCACATTTTCTCTCTTTCTGTTAATATAATTTCTATACACATATATGTATATATAATTTAATAAATATGATTTATTACAGTTGGTGGTCTTATGATAACTCTTTATACATTAGAAATAAGGCAATTTTTTAATCGTCATAAAGGTGATAACAATTCAGGTATGTATATTTTTGAATAAATAGATTATTGATTTTATTTTTATTATATATTTGTTTCTTATGCAATTCTGTTGCAGAAAGTTGTAATAGTGAAATTGTCTCCTCAGTTTTATTAGATGCTGATGTTAATCTTTCACTAGATGCTGACGAAAGTACAAGTAATACTGATGAACTTATTTTAGACAATAATAATTCAGGTAATATATTTTTGAATAACTTAAAATTTTATCAACGAAATATATAAGACTGTACGAGCTATTCGCAGGATGTTTGTGCGGTAAATTGTGCGTGTATATATATATATACATGTAAATTCTACTTGTAAATTTTTACAAGAGAGTTAAATTTTATATTTATTGTAATTTTATTTATTGTAGTTTTCTTTTATTGTAAAAAGTTGTAATACAGAGCTTCATTTGTCACAAGACT
>NW_018027092.1:0-1034 GCF_002006095.1 Pseudomyrmex gracilis
CTTACGAAAAAGAACTACTGGCAGTAATATATTGCGGCAGTGGTACGAAAGAATTACTGGCATTCTGTGTAATTGTCAGTAATATTCTCAGTAATTTCTGTAATACCTAATAATATTCTTGTGTGTGATTGTCAGTAATATTCATATTACTGACTTTATTTATATCTAATCGGCAGTAGTTCTTTTTCGTAAGGGTTTGCATGACATATATGAAAGACTGAATACCTCTTAACTAATTTTGAAATATTGCGAAAAATACTCTTTGGCCAGGAGTCAAACCTGGAATCTCCGGCTTTCCGTGCCGTTGCCTTTCCTACTCGGACTTTACACGTGAACACACACACACACACACACACACACACACGCATATTTAATGCATATATCTTGCGAACGGCTCTTATGACCATTTATATATTCCTTACTTTAGAAACCTCTGCGCCTAAAGTTTGTCTATTTCCAATTAATGTTGTATTTTTTGCTAATTACTAAGNAAGATTCAAGTAATCGGATCAAAATGATATTTAATATTGATATACAGTAAGTTGAGAAATACATATATAAACATTCTATACGATGCCTTGGATCTTGTGTATTGGTGTCTTTTTCTGAACATTTGCTGAAAATAATACAGAAAAATAATAGAGTACTCAATGTATTAGGGCTTTACAGCCCTTCTGCAAATATTCGCTCACACACTGTATTGCTCTTCCTCACTCTCTTTTACTTTTTCACTCCCTNTCTTTTTCACTNACTCACTATCTCACTCTCTGATATTCTCACATTCTCTGTATCCATCTTTGTTTGCTTATCTATCTATTTATTATATATGTGCTGTATGTGCATAATGTTGTATGTTATATAATAAATATATGAGTGTTACACTAATTCAACATTGAAGTATGAAGTTTATCAAGATTTCAGAAGGAAACCAATGCATGTTACAAAACAAAATGATTGTGTTTCTCAATTTNTTATACAACAAACGTTTTAATTTGTTTGGATCTTTTCCAGTAATTACCAAAACAATATAACTT
>NW_018027093.1:0-1055 GCF_002006095.1 Pseudomyrmex gracilis
AAAAAAAAAAAAAAAAAAAAAAAAACAAAAAAAAACCAATCAACACTCTTGTACGTTACATAATGGAGTGAATAATAGAGTACTGTGCATTAATTCTCGTGGAAAAAAAAGTGCATAAATGCAACGCAATCACGCGAACAAAGAATCAAAGAAACACGCACAGGTTGTCTTTAAAAAAAAACAAAACAAAACAGTTGTAGCAGTCCCATTTCTTCGGACTTAAAAAAAAAAACTTAATCCTCGTCACGTTTGTGAACTGAAATTGTTGCATCATCATTACCAAAAATTGCCCGTATACCGACGCACTAATCGAAAGTTATGCGAGAGGAAAAAAGAAAAGGAAGAGGAAAAAAAATTTAGCTAGTGAAAGACGAATTTCTCCCGGGAACACAAACGGGAACGACGTGTTAACTATGTACATATTAACATACCGATGTTTCCTCATACACACGCGCGCGCTCGCGCGCGCAGTAATGTATATAGTTATAAATCGTTAGAATAAATTATCGTCTAAACACACATCAATTTTATTCGGAAGCAATACATAATTTAAAGATCGAAAAAGTGGAACGCTACTTTTAAACGTCGTAAATAACTCGAAGATCGAAATAACGAGGACGCCTGAATTTTAATTCCAAGTTTAAATGCAAATCGAGAGGTAATCACAAGTAGTAGAAATAAACACGGAGACTATTGTGTAATTTGTTGTTATTGCGAATTTTGTTTGCAGCACTGTTTGTAGTTAAAAATGTCACACACATACGCGTAAGGAGGGAAAAGAAAGAAAATGAGAAAGCAGGATGTCCAATAAAACACCTGCGGGTGCGACAATGACGGGAAGGAGGATCACGTGGCGCTTTGAGACGGAGACGGCGATAGAGAGAGCTTGGCAGCAAAGAGTGCGAGCAGGACAGAAACGCCGCTGATTAGACATCGCGAAGGACCTATACGTTAAAAAAAAAAAAAAAAAAAAAAAGGCAGAACGATTGCATCAAGACTTTAACACACCCGTTGCTCTTTCTCTCTCTCCCCTTATCTGTCATTCTCTCTTTTTC
>NW_018027094.1:0-1087 GCF_002006095.1 Pseudomyrmex gracilis
GCAAATAACACCCAGCAAATGGCTCTTATTGACCGTTTTACACATACTCATTGTTTGAAATATATAAGGTTCTAAGAGCAGTTTGCAGGATGTTTGTGCGGAAATATGTGTGTATATATATGAATATATATGTGTTCACAATTAAATTTTTACAAGTGAGGTTTTTGAATTGAGTTTTTAATTCTTTAATTTATATAGGATGCTAGATTTGCATCACGTATATGAAGAACCCCGAATACTCCTCCAAACTACTTTAAAATATTGCGAAAAAACCTCCTCAGCCAGATTAACTTAGATAGTAACGCGTGTGTAATTAGTCTCGGCAGCTTTCCACCCTATTTTAAGACNGTTCTGTCTTTAGACAATATATTTCATTATTATAATACCGACACGACCATCGACAAATTCCGTAATCGTTCGTTTTCGAACATTCAAATACGACCGGCGAGCACGGATTCAAATCCAACAAACACTCGACAGAAAAAACCAAGGTCGACTTCGACAACAACCGTCGACCTTTCGACACGACAGATGACACAAGCAAGGATTAATTATTACGACACTGTCTGTGTTCAGTAAATCAGTCAAATTTATTTAATTTTACCTACTTATATTGAATTTACAAGTACCGGCCTGACATTCGTTTCGACGACTCCACGAGCCCGACTTGATNGCGAAGAAGGATCGGTCCGACGGCACTCTACGCACGTATTACTCGCACGCGGTTTCGACTCAGAGTGTTTCTCAATCCGCAACGGGCGGAAAACGTTCTTAGTTTCTAGAAACTTCTCGTGTGCTCCGATATATTCATCACCGGGGATGATTTCCTGCGCATCACGTGGTTCGCGTATCGATAAGTCGATACATCGCTATATCGCGCCGATCGCTGTCTCGTGAGTCTCGTCTCGTGGCGCAGCCGCACAGCCGATATCTTACACTATCAAACTCTGCGAGCTATCGGACGTCGTGACAGTTATCGCGCTAAGATTTTCGTATTTACTCTGCGAGGATCCATACACGAACGCAGATGCTATCTAACTTTATTATATTTCGCTAGACGGGGGTCGTCGAAAACATTCTCTCGGAA
>NW_018027095.1:0-1044 GCF_002006095.1 Pseudomyrmex gracilis
AAAGACAGTTGTTAATCATTTTGATGACGAAATAGCGTTTTTTCTACCATTTGACAATTTTTTTACCACTGAAGCAGTTCGTGCTCCCTTCTAAATGAATATGCGTTGCATTTCTAACATCCTGGAGAATATTTGTGTAAATTGTCAGATAAATATTTNTTTGCATCGACAAGTACTAAACAATTGTTAATCATCTTGCNGACGGAATAGCGTTTTTTCTACCATTTGAAAATCTTTTTACCACTAAACTACTTNGTGCTTCCTTATAAATNAATATGCGTTAAATTTATAACATTCTAAAGAACATTTGTGTAAATTTTCAGCCATTTACGTGCTTGCGTTGACGAGCAATACACAACTGTTTATCGTCTTCCTGGCTGATTAACGCTTTTTATAAACATTGACAATATTTTACACAATGAAGCAATTTGTGCTCCCTTATAAATGAATATGCGTTGCATTCCTAACATCCTAAANAAGATTTGTGTAAATTTTTAGCCACTTACGTGCCTGCGTTGACGAGCAATACACACCTGTTTATCGTCTTCCTGGCTGATTAGCGCTTTTTATAAACTTTAACAATATTTTACACAATGAAGCAGTTCGTGCTCCCTTCTAAATGAATATGCGTTGCATTCCTAACATNCTAGAGAATATTTGTGTAAATTGTCAGATAAATATTTCTTTGCATCGACAAGTACTAAACAATTGTTAATCATCTTGTTGACGGAATAGCGTTTTTTCTACCATTTGAAAATCTTTTTACCACTAAACTACTTCGTGCTCCCTTATAAATGAATATGCGTTGCATTTCTAACATCCCAAAGAAGATTTGCGTAAATTTTCAGCTGCTTGCGTATTTGCGTTGACGAGAAGAGCAAAGCAAAAGACAATTGTTAATGAACTTGCTAACGGAATAGCGGTTTTTTTACCATTTGCAAATTTTTTTATCACTGAAGCAGTTTATGCTCTCTTTTAAATGAATATGCGTTGAATTTGTAACATTCTAGAGAATGTTACAAACACATTTGTGTTAATTTTTAG
>NW_018027096.1:0-1085 GCF_002006095.1 Pseudomyrmex gracilis
AAAAAAACGCGAACGAAATGCTGACTGCAAACGCGAAATATTTCCGGGATCTTAAAAAATTAACTGTCGCCCGCTAATTACAGAAAATTTTACATATATTTGCGATATATATGTTTGTTTATCGTGAATAATATCGGGAGCAATATTTAAATACAACGCGCGCGATTTACTTTTACTGCGTTTAATTGAGTATGGAACTCTACCGTTTATTTGTATTTGATCTCTCGCAAAACGATCGCGGAGTCACTCTATTTACATAATTAATACACAAAATCAGAGTGTAACCAAAATATTTTATCAACATTTGTCAAATATTTTTTCACAAGATATTATTTACATACTTAATTTTATTTATTCGAACTTTTCGCGAAAATAAACACATCGGAATTCATCAAGTTACGTTATCGCGCGATCCAATGGACACAATCCCGTTTTGTTATTGAGGTTAAAACAAAGTTATATATCACGTCGTCGGACAAGATACAAGCGAGCGTGATATCATGCAATAGAGGAGCCAAGGACGACGGAATTTCGAGCTTGATTTAGGGTCGGAGCGGAGGAGAGAAGAGCGTTTCACGCTTCCCTTCACGGTATACTCACCCCGATGTATGACCTTGTTGAACACACTGGTGATGATCTGCAGCTCAGGATTTAACGTCTCGCCGAGCTGAAACAGAAAACAGCTTTCTTTTATGTATATCCGACCAAACGACACCGACACCTCACACTGTGTGTGTGTGTATATATATATATATATATATATATATACATAAAATATATAGTAGATATCGTTAACATAAAGAGAAGCGTCAAGACGATTTCAATGACGCATTTAGTCGACATTGTAAGAAATTAGTATCGAGCTGCTGCATTCGGAGCTTGTTCAGGATTTACGTTCCGGTGACACAATACGACGTAGTTACGTCGGTCTATCGTCGTCCCGCGCAGCTATAAAAAGCACCAACAGTAGAGCGATCACGAATAGATAATTATTACACGTCGCTTGATTCGCCTCAACGTCGCAATAACGCGCCATATTCAAAGAAATTGAGAATGTCGATTTTCGTGAAAAAAAAAAAAAAAAA
>NW_018027097.1:0-1085 GCF_002006095.1 Pseudomyrmex gracilis
TGGGAATTAAAGCATGTAATCCTTACGACATCCTCTTTTTAAACACAATTGTTTTAGTGTTTTCAGGAATTTTAATTTCTTGGACACACTATCTAATTATGAATTGAAATTTTACACAAAGAAAAATAAGCCTAGTAATTACAATTTTACAAGGAATATATTTTACCTGCCTTTGAGCTACAGAATACTTTAAATAGTTTTCATTATTTTTGACTCAATTTACGTATCCACATTTTTCACGCNTTTCTATGGTTTACATGTCATTAATGAAATTTTATTTTTAATGGTATGCTACAATCGACTTGATATAAACCACTTTTCTTTTCTACATCACTTTAGATTTGAAGCAAGAGCTGGATACTGACATTTCGTAAATGTTGTGTGATTAGAGTCTGACTATCTGGCATCTTAAATGTCATTCTCAAGGTAATTTTATCCGTTACTACCAACAACCAACTTTTGCGTTGCTTTTTAACATTTACTACTTCAATCTTTTGACATCAAGTGTATACTGCGTTATCTGTCATAGTCACGCGAGAATAAGGCTTAATTAAGAGTCAAAATATTTCGGATTTGTATGTAAAGCGTGATC
The DNA here is from genome assembly GCF_002006095.1 of Pseudomyrmex gracilis. NCBI lineage: Eukaryota > Metazoa > Arthropoda > Insecta > Hymenoptera > Formicidae > Pseudomyrmex > Pseudomyrmex gracilis. The sequence goes on from NW_018027097.1 coordinate 593, forward strand.
AGCAAATTAGTTATTTTATTATATTAATATATTTTCATTGGCTCGATGTGATCTTATTTATTTGCTTATTTGTATTTACATTTTAAACGTTGCGGTTTTTATTAATTTTTTGTTGTATAATTCTTTTTATTTAGCTTATGTTACTGATAAAAATATTAATTAACCTTATATAGTATAATTAAAATAACATTTAACTTCCAATTAGATAATTTAGTTTTTCAGAGTAATATAAGTAGAAAATGCTTACTATAATTACTATATTAATAATCANATTAGCTATCCCCATAGCCCTAGTAACGATTAATCTACTAGTAACAAAAAATCTCAATCACATGAAGAAAAATCCCCTTTTGAATGTGGATTTGATTCCCCATTTAGTAGTCGTATCCTTTGCAGAAGACAATTTCTCTTAATTGGTTTAATATTTCTAATATGTGATGTAGAAATTACACTATTATTACCGTTAGTTCTATTATTAAATTACTATAAAACT
>NW_018027098.1:0-1022 GCF_002006095.1 Pseudomyrmex gracilis
AATCGTACGGTGTCGAATAATTTGGTGTCGAATAAATCTGTGTCGAATCGAGCGGTGTCGAATCGTACTGTGGTCAAACGGAACCCGCCCGCTTCTTGCCACTCGCCGTAAAATAAAATAAAATTCTCCCAAAACGAATATTCGTCATTTTCGGCAAATAACGGAGAAAAGTCTTTACAAAAAGTGTTTTCCCGCATCCCGTAAGACCGCAAACGATCGACGTCCAGAGATGTTTCCTGCGCACGTCAATTTCGAAGACTGTGCAAATTGCCGCTCGTATAACTTTTAAATTAAACTGTTTTTGGCAAACCAAAAACTCTCGACGCGGAGATAAGACGTATTCTCGATTCCCCTGTTGATGAAGGTGAAAAATGGAAATTGTACAGCGAAGTACTTCGTCGATACCTATATTTTATCCGAAAAGTGAAAAAGCGTTCTCGCAAAAAAGAAGATCCATCCGTGGCGGAAACAACTGCTGTGACTGGTGGAAAGAGGGAAGAGGTGGAAGGGAAGGAGGACGAAGAAGTGAGAGAACTATTTCACGACGCGGAAGAACCAATGGACGCTTTGCCTCGAACATCTTCTGTTTTACCAGAACATTATTCAACACTATTACGACACAATAATAATAATAATAATNAATATCAACGGATTAATCAGTCACCTCCGAAGACAAATGTATTGTTTGCAGATATTTCATTTAACAATAACAGCGCAACGAGCTCTCGCGAACAAAAAACTATAACAAACATAATAGAAACCATTCCAAAAACTTACCGCCCCAAAGCGCAAATGCTTTTAAATCATCTGATCGAAACGGCTGTTCCCGACAAAATCACATGGAACGAACGCGGCGTCGTGACCAAGAGTCCAGAATTGGTGGGAGCGAATATTGTGGAACTCGTAAATGATGCGATGCGAGAAAGAAAAACTGCTGGAATACTGGGGGCCATTTATTTCGCTTATTTACTTCGCGACATAAACACGNCTCCTCAATACGTGGAAAATCCTAAATATTTACA
>NW_018027099.1:0-1031 GCF_002006095.1 Pseudomyrmex gracilis
AAATCCCACTCGTTACTCATGCGCGTACTGTTTTCATTTTTTTTTCTTCCTACTTGTTTTTGTATTTGTCATACTATGACATATTATGTCAATATCGTCTCCGAGCGTGTAATTTAGAAATTCGGAATCTTATTCTTTTGTATTTTATCCGGCATAATAAGAGTGTAATTGCGAATCACGCCGAAATCCGTCGCCGTAGGATCGCAACCTTGCGTTAAGTCTATTGTCTAGTACGCGCGACACAAAGACCGTGCTGCGCCCGCGCGCCGTGCCCGACGTCTTGCATGCGACGGCACATTCTTCCGCAAAGATAACTCCTGCGGTCACCTCCGTGCTACACTATACAATTGAATACGAGCACGCGGCCGCGACCGAATAATAAAAGAAAATCACCTCTTCCGAATTAGCTGCCGATCATACTAATTTTTCCGTGTAAAATGCGCATGCGTCTTTAATTGTAATATTCTTTATGTTTTTTGTTGTTGCCGTTATTTGATACCTTGTACGACCGATACTCGGCACCACTGAAAATTGTTACCATTAAGATTATATTTTTTTATCAATTTCAAACGAACAAGTTTCTCTGCCATTATTTATTAAACACTACCTCCTGAGCCCACGCCTCTCCGTTATTTACGTAAAATTGAGCTGCCGAGTGACCTTGCCGTCACGTCAAAATTGTTTGTCGGGATTCTTGCCGCTAATTAAGATTTTTTTTGAATTGGCGTGTAAAAGCACGCCTGGCGCCCAACTTTTGACTTAGGTGAGTAGAAAAATGTAGTATTTTTGTGTAAAAGACGTGCCGAAGTTGTGCAGCGCCTCCGCCATAACATCCAACGCGAGATGCCCGTCACAATATATTATTATTTTCCGTTTCTGTGGATTTCTCTTTTTTGAGAAAAATATCCGGAGCAATCTGTTTTCAATGATTCGGTGCTTCTGAATTGCATCGCATTATATACATAAATATTATATATATATATAAATATATAATATATATATATGTTAATTAAGTATTATATATATATATA
>NW_018027100.1:0-1017 GCF_002006095.1 Pseudomyrmex gracilis
ACGTGCGATCGTTCAAAAAAAAAAAAAAAAAAAAAAAAAAAAAAAAAAACATAAAAAGAAAAAAAAATAAAAATATAAAAAATTATTATTTTTTTTAAATATAAAAAAAAAAAAAAAACCATCGCGTCGTTTTCACTGATCGATGGGTGAAACTGATATGCGATCGTGTAATATATATATATATATATGTATATAATAAAATCCGGGATGACCGTGAAGTGCCCCCGGGCGTACGACTCGTTGCACGAAACACGTGTTCACGTGATAATGGGGGAAAAGGAATCGAAAGTTTCTATGGCGGCTTGTGGCGTTTGCGTGTGATCCCAGGTCACCGAAATTCATGCAGTCACCGCCGATTGAATCCTACAGGGGTTGGTGGACCATCCCGTACTTTTCGTGCAAGACTCACAGATGGCTAATCTCGTATAGCGTCAACGTCAAGCCGCCGGATGTTCGCCCCGGGTTGGTATTTTGTTTGGTGCACACGCGCGTATATTTGAAAAAAAAAAAAAAAAAAAAACAACAAATAGCGATGTTACATGCATACATGTATGTGTGTGTGTGTGAAAAATCAATACCAGCAGATGTAACATTTTTCTGTTTCTTTTCTAAATGTCAAGCACAACATGTACGCACGCACGCACGCACGCACGCGCGCGCACACGCACCTTTTCGCAGCTCTCTTCAGTTTCTATTTCTGCACCCTGCATCTCGTTTGTGCTTCCCGTTGTGCGTTTCTCTTCTTTCTGGATGTCTCTGGGTATCCAGACGAATGAATTAATCGCATCGAAGACGTTTTCGTCTTCGGAAGAGATACGCAATGTGATATTGTAGGCGCTCCACGATCATTCATCATCCCTCATCATTCCCGTACGAGCGTCATAGAAACTCGATACGAATCGCGCGATGTGATATCGTGAATTTTAATATGTAAAAAAAAAAAAAAAAACCATCGCGTCGTTTTCACTGATCGATGGGTGAAACTGATATGCGATCGTGTAATATATATATATATAT
>NW_018027101.1:0-1074 GCF_002006095.1 Pseudomyrmex gracilis
TTGTTTGTACTTATGTTATAATATATTTTTTACCCACGTATATAAACGCAAAATGTTTTATTAAATATAAATAGCAAGTCCCGAAAATTAGCGTTAATTAATTATTAATTAGATTAATATCCCGAAATTTAGCGTCTACATTGAACCTCAAGTTTTGAAAAAAGGAAATTTTGGACGTATAGCAGCGTCAAAGTAGCATTTACTTTTTTTCTTGCTCCTACTTTGAGCCTATCAGAGCCTATTTTGAGCCTATCAGAGNCTGCAATGCGCAGTCTGAGGTGAGAATTGAACCCTACTTNAAAACTTTAGCNGGANAAAAGGAAATTTCGGACGTATAGCAGCGTCAAAGTAGGATCTACTTTTTCTCTTACTTCTACATAAAAAAAGAGGAACTGAGGTTCAATGTAGACGCTAAATTTTGACTTTNCATTTTTATTTTTATGAGATTCCAAGTCAAAATTTAGCGTCTTTTTTTAGCGCTCCTCTAGCTTATATGAACTTATCTTTATAGAATTAGGATCTAGAACCTCCTCTTTTAAACCTTGATCTTCTATACATTGACAACAAAATNCTAATTTAAATCTATCAGTCTTGCAAAATAGATTTTAACCCTGATCAATCTTCTATACTTTTACGCCAAAATGCTACTTTAAATCTATCAGAGTCTCACAAAAAGGATTTTAATACTGTTCAACCTAGAACTCCTATATTAAACCTCAAACTTCTGATATTGATGGTATAGATATCGGTAGGCAATGTAAATAGGACTAATATACTATTGCTGTAATAATTAATGTGCTCTGTAATAAAGTTTTATGACTTGAAACATTTAACTTATCGTAGCAATCACACAGTTTTATAATTAGGTTTACTTAAAACCTTTCTTACCGCTCTAGACCCTGAAAATACATAGATTCTTGCCGGTATAATACAGATCCAGTTTTTGATCAGTACGTAATTGTTGATCAGTTTGTTACAAAATTATTATAGTAAGGTTTTGGTCATAAAAATTAATCCAAAAGGAGGTATATAGATGTCAAAATAATTAATTATTATGCCAAAATGTTTTTCGGA
>NW_018027102.1:0-1015 GCF_002006095.1 Pseudomyrmex gracilis
CACGCCCACAGTGAAAGAAGGCCGTGTATCGCGTGGTAGTAGTGTACTNCACAACTCCTCCTTGTGACGAACATATTAATAATAATCAATTAATACAATCCCAGATATCTGGAATCTACTTGACTTATCAACTTTAAAGATTCCTAGAATGGCGTATGGACTAACCTGAAAGAGGTCCACTGAGCCAACACGCATCAATACCAATACCAATCATGAAGAATATGGATAAGAAAAGATACGCTAATTATTTGTTTGTAAGTTTTTATTAAAACACTGAAGAAGATCTCATAGTGGAAACGTTTGTTAAAAAACTTTTTTAAAATCTTCAAATTATAAAAGATGATTGAAAAAGAAGATTGCCATTTTCTTATTTCTTTTTATTTAAATATTCAATAAGCTGAAAACATAATTAAATTCTTCTTTTGTTTTATCTTTTTTCTCTCTTTTGTCGCCATAAAAGGTTTACTTATTTATTTTCTCTAAGAAAAGTATATNAACATTTGTAGCACCTTTAGGCCAGTGGTGTTTTCTTATTTGCATATCATCAATTCTAAACCAGTTAGATTTTTCTTCTCTACACACTTGTATAATGACTATTTTCAATACGTAGTCCATTATTAAATATAGCATTCCATTACTTTATATAGCTGTCCATCTACTGACANTTAATTGTTGGTACAGCAAGTAAAGTAAATTTATTTGCTGGTTTTTCTTTACTATCTTCTGTTAAAAATAATATCAAATACATAATAAGTTATATTAATAAAATTTGCTCGCAATATTAACAATAAGTATAGAAAAATATATAACAAGGTCTGTTTCGAGCTTTTAATGGATCTTAAAATTTATTTAGAAACGAAATGCAAATAAAACGCAAATAAAATTTAACAAATGACAAACGTTTCGGCCTTTACTTGAGCCCTCTTCAGTGTACAAAGATAAATATAAATATAAATATAAGTAATCACGTCATATCACAAGTTTCGCAAAAGTAGATGGAAATTGAAAAGAAAAG
>NW_018027103.1:0-1070 GCF_002006095.1 Pseudomyrmex gracilis
ATATATATATATATATATATATATATATATATGTATGTATATGTATATATATTGTTCACGAAAAACTATTAGGTTCCTCGGTATACGTTATATATATATCCACGCCGAACCTACGGTTCTTCGTGCAGTATATAAATTTAAGACAGAGATAGAGAGATGAAAGATTATGCTGCTAATTCTAAACGTTGACTCTGGTATATGAGAAACATTATATACACGTTACAAAAGAGCCGGGTGTCTATATCGATCTGTTCTCGACGTTCCGCGCGACGCGCGATAGTATATCGAAGAGAAAGAACGACGTTTTCTTCGCGTCGGCGATTTATTAAAGCAACAATTTGTTGATCTCCGATGTATATCCTCCGCGATATCACTCGGAGGACGCGCGTTAAAAGAATTTGGGGATCCAAAATCGACGAGCGGTATAATATTTCATTGTTAATTTTTTTTTTTATTTTTTTTTTTATCTTGTACATAGGAAGAGATAATTAACTTACGCATGTGTATATATTAGAACGAAATACGCATTTCGATCTTACATACAATACACAAACCCACACAAACACGTACACGAACATTCATGTATATACAGAAAGAGAGAGAATGATGATAGTAGTAATGATATATATATATATACACCAACGTCGCTAAGTATTATTATATTCCACTCATTGTTACTACTATTATCGGGGCAGTGGATTTCTTCAGTGGAAGTTTTTATTTTCAATTTTTATTAATTGACTATATATATATAAAATATATATATATATATATATACATATATATATATATATACATATATATATATATATACATATATATAATATCAATATTAATACATATATAACGCGGACAGTAGGATTAGGCCCTCTCTTAAGCGTAATGCGTAAGCGATTCATCACGTCTTATTTTTACTTTTATTACCGCCACACAACATTGCTACGTTCGTTACGATAATGGGTAGGAGAATCGGTCTGGTCTATCTACTATTACTATCATTATATACTTACTATCTTTACTATTGAGACGCTGTAATTAAGAGATAATAGACGATGAAAAAAAAAAAAAAA
>NW_018027104.1:0-954 GCF_002006095.1 Pseudomyrmex gracilis
ATCACACAGCCGGCAGTAGTTCTTTTTCGTAAGGGGTTACCCGGCTTGTGTATGGCTTTGAGAGGCCATAAGCTCTAGGAAGAGGTTTGTCGTTAGCAATCAGAGAGTAGTATTTTTGTGTTTAAAAAAAGTACAATTGCAAGCCGATCTTTCTAGCCGTTTTTGATATAGTATAATTATAAGATCTAGAAACTTTTTATAGAAAACTTAAAAAAAAAATGTGCAGTTTTCTAGAAATGATAAGGCATATAAGTTCTACGATAGAATCAACAATAGGAATGATGTTTTAAAAACCTTGTAAGTAAATAGTGTTACAAGCTATAAAGTGTGCAATCGGTCGAGGTGTCAACTTAACTGTGCACGAACGTGTTTGTTTTGTACGGTATGATTTCATTTTTTGAATTTGTAATTTAAAAAACGTATTTTTACAAAAACTGTCTTAGGATATTACATTTCAAAAAACTATAAATGTAAAATTTAAAAACTTGAAAACAAATATTTAAAAAATAATACTTTTAAAAATATAATTTATAAAAAACAATTAAAACATTGATTTTTTCTTAATTTAGATGCATGTCTCCGCATGATATGTGTTTTCACAACTCAATATCAGTTGTCTAGAAAGCTAGGTATCCAAATCATATTTTAATTATCACGTTAAAATTCTTGTATGTCGTTCATCTTTAGCAAATGAGATTTAACTATATTTACAAGTCGATTTATTATCATAAAAATATATTTGTTGAGCAGAAAACTGTACGTTAATAAGTTTTGCTTATTTTTGTTTAAAGAGAGTTCTCAAATATCAGATGTATTTACTTACAGTGTTTACTTATAAAAAAAAGCATTTTTCAATTTATTTAGTAATTATAGAAATTTTTGGATTTGATAAAGTGATATTGTAAGCGACGTTAAGAGGGTCCTGGAGTAAGACCCGAAGTCCGCACTGGGGTC
>NW_018027105.1:0-1062 GCF_002006095.1 Pseudomyrmex gracilis
AAAAAACGCAAGAAAAACAAAAAAATGCATTCATCAGTCTTACGCGCGTAAGACAGCCCGATGCATGCTTATTCGCGGATATTTGTTAATTAAAATCTCAGTAACTATTGCGAATCTAGCAAAATGATATAAGACTTTTCGACTCAGTTTTACTCCTTCTACCTGCCTACGAGAGATTGTACGGCAATTCTGGGACACTCTGTATATATATATGTATACACATATATACTTCGAAATAATTTTTTTCCTCCATATAGGATGCTGGATTTGCATCACATATATATAAAGGACCCCGTATACTTCCCTAACTAATTTTAAAATATTGCGAAAAAAACTCCTCAGCCAGGAGTCGAACCTGAAATCTCCGGCTTTCCATTAGTTCAGCATAGGATATTACGTCTGCTGCTCATACAACGACTCTATCTCTGCTTATCGGTATCGTCGCGGCAAAGATTGCATTGCATGGTTCATCGATGAACTCAAAGAATTGGCTAATNAAGTAAGAACAATTTTATCTATCAATGTGCCCATGGAAACGTTAACGGAAGAACAAGTTAAAGGTCAGCTTATCGTAACGCGAGTCACTGTCACGTGTGCGAAAAACCATTCGCGGCAGACGATGTAAGAGTTCGCGATCATTGTCATATAACCGGTCTGTACAGAGGTCCCGCGCATTCCAACTGCACCTTAAATTATAAAGATTCACACTGTATCCCAGTAATTTTTCACAATTTATCCGGTTACGATGCACACTTGATTATTAAACAGGTTGCGACTGCGTTCGAAGGAAATGTTACTGTTCTCCCTATTAACAAGGAGAGATATATATCCTTTTCCAAGAACGTGGAGCAACCGGAAAAACACAATCCAAAGGATTACAATATAGAATTGCGATTCATCGATTCGTATAATTTTCTCAGTGCTAGTCTCGATAAACTAGCGTCGTATCTTCATAAAGACAAGTTAAAAATTTTACAATCAGAATTTAGAAATTTATCCGTCGAAAACTTCAAGTTATTAACGCGTAAAGGGGTCTTTCCGTACGAATACGTAGACTGTGTC
>NW_018027106.1:0-1061 GCF_002006095.1 Pseudomyrmex gracilis
TTAAATCTCGGGCCGCTGGCGCGTGATAGTAGGAGGCGGCCGGAGGAGAACTACTTCTCCTCACGGCGCACGATATGGTGCTCCGCACTGTACGTTACGGTCAATAGTTGAACATTTTTTCCGTAAGGGTACGCACACAAGCAGACAGTCGCGTACGTGTGCATATCTCCTTCACTATCAGACAGGCAAACCGAACGAGAGACAAGAAAAGAGATATACGTGAAATATATATTAATTATAGATATACGTGTATCCTTGTATAGAGGGCACCATCTACTGGACAACGTAGTAGCAAAGCAACTGTTAAGACGCTGGTTTAGTATCTTCTTAACGTGAGCAGCTAAAATAATATGCGGCTAAAAAATATGTCTGTTCAATAAATGCGCGCGTTTATTCCGAGACGTCCCTCGTGATTTTCCCTCCGTTGCCATGAAAATACGACAATATAAAAAATACATTTCAGGAGCGGCCTATGGCTCAGTTGGTTTGTGGGACTAGTAATCAGGACATCTTAGGTTCGAATCCGAACAAAAATGTGTTTGGATTTTTACGGGTCACTCTCTTTCTGATGAGCTGATAGCTTATCAAGATGTATCTGTCACGAGATTTCTCTCAATTCGAAGTGTTCATACGCATTTTTAGTGGTTCGGAATCTACCTAAAATTTGTAGGTTCATTATTACACTCTACAATCTACACAAGAGTGTAACTAAAATAAAAACTTAAGAGTCTTTTCTTAAGAGGGTACTGGATACCGACCATAGAGACCAGTAAATCGATGTTTCCAAGATTTCCACTGGTGTCGTATTTACTACGTCAAATAAAAAATGCTTTTACAAAAATAAATAAATTGTGCCAACATTTCTTGTTAAGTACTTTTGATTGTCGAAAATAAGCAAAAATTTTTACTACTACAGTTTTCTTCTATAACCTCATTATATATTTATGTGATAGAATTATTTTGTAAACTTATAGCGATTTCGGCTGGTTTGCACCGACTGCACATTTCGGGTGTCGGTGCAAATTGTGTGTTCGGCTGGTCGAATGGCAGCAGTTTTTTGC
>NW_018027107.1:0-1061 GCF_002006095.1 Pseudomyrmex gracilis
AAGAGAGAGAGAGAGAGAGAGAGACAGTGATAGAGAGAGAAAAATTGCGACAATTGATTGTCGAGAGTTTTAATTCCTTTTGTGATATGTATATTTCACAATTGTTCATTAGCGATTGAAAATTATTGGAGAAATTACTTTTGATCGCGCTAATGTATACACGAGTTCAACGATGTGTGTAAATATGTAAATATATATATATATATACATATATACATGTATATGTTTATATGGCGTGCTTCATAAAAAAAAAACGCAGCATTCTTATATACGCGGTTCTTTTCCGACAGCGCGGAATTTCATAAATCCGAGTTACATAACGAATCGGGAGCCGTCGTGATTGTTTCCGATCGACGGGGGGTAGCAGTAATAGCATTACGAGGTACCGCTGCGCGAAAAAAAGCCCGAAATCTCGTATTCGTCGTTCGTAAACTTGTCTCTCTCTCTTTTTCTCTCTTTCTCTGTCTCTCTCTCTCTCTCGAGTTTATTCGCGATCTACGGATTTCACGGATTCGTACATAGAAGCGAATTGTGGTACGATAAGCTAACTCAATAGCGAACCCCGGAAAGCGAGTAGGACATGAGAGTGGCGTATGAACCCCGCGCTCTATGGAGTTACTATATGCGTCGCTTTCATTTCTCGTTTCTTCTTTCCCTTCTTTTTTTTTTTTTTTTACTATAACGTAGAAAGGAATAAACGCAAAATAAAAAAAAAAATCGTCAAAGAGGCTCAAAATTATTTTCTCAGCTTCTCACGAAAAAGTTTATTCCGCGCGTAAACAGATATAGTGGTTTGGTTTAAATAATCGGTTTTTCCGTAAGGTTTTCGCGCGAAACTCCGTCGGTATGTGCGAAGTAATTAAAAAAGTTTCGGCCCGGTAATGCAAAAAACGACGCAGTCGCGACCCGGTAATGTCGTCGAATTAATTACGAACGGTAAACCGCGCAATGACGCGTCCGAAAAAGAAATTGAAACGCTGCGAGACGCGTTTGATACGAATAATCAACCGACGTACCGCAGTATGTAATCGTATTTCGAAAGAGAGAGAGAGAGAGAGAGA
>NW_018027108.1:0-1057 GCF_002006095.1 Pseudomyrmex gracilis
AATATTGAAGAAATCTAAAATTTTATAGCTTTACCTACCAATAAGTCGCGAAAGTGAAAAGATAAAAAAAGGAGGTTAAGTACAGTAGACGCGTTATGTTGTCACTTTTTCAACGCACTATGTTACTTGTCTTTATCTTTTACCGTTGCGAAGAAAANTGAAGAAATCTAAGATTTTAGATATTTTACTACAAATAAGTCGCGAACGGGAAAAGATAGGAAATAGAGTTNAAGTACATTAGACGCGGTAGGTTGTCACGCTGCCGACGCACTATGGTACTTGTCTCTATCTTTTACCGTTGCGAAAAAAGTTGGAAAAATCTAAAATTTTAGATATTTTACAAGAATAAGTCGCTATTGGGAAGAGATAGGTAAAGGAGCTCAAGTACATTAGACGCGGTAGGTGGTCACGGTTCCGACGCACTCTGTTACTTGTCTCTATTTCTTACTATTGCGAAGAATATTGAAGAAGTCTAAGATTTTATATCTTGTACTACGAATAAGTCGCAAACGGAAAAAGATAGACAAAGGAGCTCAAGTACAGTAGACCCGTTATGTTATCACTTTTCCTACGCACTATGTTACTTGTCTCTATCTCTTACCGTTGCGAAGAAAAGTGGAAAAATCTAAGATTTTAGATATTTTACAAGAATAACTCGCTACTGGGAAGAAATAGGAAAAAAAGCTCCTTTACAGTAGACGCGTTATGTTGTTCCTTTTTCAGCGCACTATGTTACTTGTCTCTATCTCTTACCGTTGTAAATAAAATTGAAGAAATCTAAAAGTTTAAATTTTTTCCTACGAATAAGTCGCGAACGTGAAGAGATAGAAAAAAAAGCTCAAGTACAGTAGACGCGATAAGTTGTCTCTCTTCCAACGCACTATGTTACTTGTTTTTATCTCTGACTTTTGCAAAGAAAATTAAAGAAATCTAAGATATTAGATATTTTGTAAGAATATGTCGCTAACGAGAAGAGATAGGAATGGAGCTCAAATAAATTAGACGCGGTAAGTTGTCACGCTTCCGACGCAGTATATTACTTGTCTCTATCTTTTAC
>NW_018027109.1:0-1057 GCF_002006095.1 Pseudomyrmex gracilis
GGTGGTGGAAAGAACCGCTCGTCTCGAACGTGAGGGACAAGAAGTGAACGAGCAGGTCAACGAGTTGGAACGAGTTCTTGGCGAAACGGGGGCCGGTATGACAAGACATGAAGGGCAACTAGGTCTGCACTACAGTGGGTCAAGACGTCGGTCACCTGTTGGACGTCAAGACGAGGATTGTCACAAAAAAGCGTTGACAAAATACAAGGAGCACAAGCAGCGACCGTCAACAAGCGGGGAACGTAAGGATGGTTTTTCGCAAGACAAAGTAAAAAGTCATGCGAAAAAACCTACTCCACTCGGGGCAGGCCAGCGTAGACATGGCAAGCCGTATGATAAATCGGCGAAACATAGGAGCCAGCACTCAATAGCGGGCCCCAAGGGGCCAACTGAGAACGTTAGCGTTTCGCTGAGACCTGCAGTGACTGAATCAACAACCAAGGTTAGCGGGGTCTCACTGGAAGTGGATAAGGTTAAACGTCAACTCAAGCCTTACCGCTCCAGAGATGTTACTCAACCAGCGGAGTTACCAATTGAGGCAACTAGACAACGACGCCCTGTTCCATATAACAGAATATATAGTTCCGATGAATCATCAGATTCTGGAACTTCCAACGTTGTTAGGATCCCGGTAACCCGTGAAGAGGTGGAAAAGATTGTACGGCGACAACCAAAGGTGGTCGTGACTCGAGCAAAGGTGAAGACCCAGGTAACGGACGCTGTCACTACACCAGTTGTGACGACTACCACAACGTGTGTGACGACCGTCGAGGCGACGACATGTGCGGAGCTTGCTAAGAGTAGCGAACAGCCGGCTACGGAAGGCGCTGAGGACACGATTCTAACACCACGAAACTCAACACCTCAACCGGCTCCGGCCGCGGAAACTTTCAGAATTTCCACACCAGCGGAAACGTCACCATTGGCAACGGTCTCCCCTGGTCCGGAAATGGCGGGGGTTATGCGACCGGAGGCTTCGGGGAGCGGCATTGATGTCATCCATATTCTAAACGAGTCACTTGACTCAGAAATGGATAGACTTTTTGATGCGGCTGTC
>NW_018027110.1:0-1054 GCF_002006095.1 Pseudomyrmex gracilis
GTGCGCAAGGGTCACACTGGTGTATGAGGCGTTCAATGTCATCCGACATTTTCGGCCAATATACGTATTCACGAGCTAACTGCTTGGTTCTTCTTATACCAGGGTGGCCTTTATGGAGGGCAGTCAGGATTGTTTGTTTGAGTTTCTCNGGGATGACCACTCTGTCGCCAAGAAGTAACGTGTCGTCGACAATACTTAGGTCCTCCGATCGCCTCCTGAAAGGTTCTAAACCTGGATCTATCTTCGCTTTCCAACCCCCCTGTATGGCCTGAAAAACAGCGCGTAGCTGGGGGTCCTCCCTGGTTGTTGACTTCAATTTGTCCCGAAGTTCTTTTCCGAAGAAGTCGATTGCTAGATTTTTTACGTGTAAGATCTCTGAGTCAATTTTGCGGATGTAGGCTACTTGTAACTCTTCTGCGTTGTCTCGTCGGAAGTTGTCGATCAGGCGAGAGAGTGCGTCAGCCTGGCCAAAATCCTGAGTGCGTANATANTCAATTTTGAAGTCGTAGCCTAGCAGTCGTAGTGCCCAACGTTTAAGTCGAGCTGCTGTCGTAGGTTTAAGTCCTTTTGTGTTACTAGGTTGGAGTAAGGCTAGTAGAGGTTTGTGATCTGTCTGCAACAGGAATTTTCTTCCCCAGAGAAATTTATGGAATCGTTCGACGGCTGTAACCAGAGCGAGAGCTTCTTTTTCCAGCTGAGAGTAGTTCCTTTGAGAGTCGGTGAGGCTTTGGGCCATATGATACACCGCGCGTTCATGACCATGTGAGTCACGTTGCAGGAGAACGGCGCCGATTCCAGTGGCGGAAGCGTCGGCNGCTACTACTAATGTTTTGGTTGGGTCGTAATGCTCTAATAAGAGAGGGCTTAACATAATCTTCTTGATTTGTTCGATGGCTGCCTCGTGAGTTTGGTTCCATGTCCAATGGCAGTTCTTACGAGTGAGTTCCTCCAACGGACGTTTTAATTGGTGTAAATGGGGAATAAACTTGCCATAGTGATTCACCATTCCCAGGAAACTCTGTACCTCTGAGACGGTAGTGGGTTTTGGCATGTT
>NW_018027111.1:0-1051 GCF_002006095.1 Pseudomyrmex gracilis
ATCAGGTTTTCCAAAATAAGGCAAGCCATGACATTACCTGATTGCGCCCGGAGCAAAATGCAGGCAAACCTTAATCATTTTCTACTCGGGTAGTTCTATTGATTACATCAAATCGTTCTACATTGAGCGCAAGCAGCCGATCGCTCGATCGCAAGCGATATTGCGATCGTCGTAAGGTCGTCGCAAGCAAAAATCGCGAAGTTTGCTAAAACCCTAAGTTTGCGTCTCTGCGATCTTGCGACAACCAATAAGCATCGAACTACCCACTTTTGTGGCTCTTTCTATTCTTTGCTGACTGGCTGTAACTCTCGACTAATGTAGATGCTCAAATCAAACGATTCTTGCAACTCTCGACAATGCGATCGTGCGATTTATCTTTTGTGATCAATGTAGAACGGGCTTACACTGACTATAATCCGTTCAATGAGAGAAGCAAAGCTTCATGCCTATAGTAGAAGAAAAGCGGACAAAGAAAAGATAGCGATGATCGTTCCTTTATCCGCACCACCCGCTGACAGCTTTACGAGCAGTAAAGTGGAAAGCTTACTGGTAGAAGATACGCGCGAAACAGAAAAGTTTTTGTCCGTTTAGATTCTCATCTCTCATTGAACAAACTATTACAGTAAAGAGATGTGGCTTTCTTAAGGCGCTAGCAAAAAGAATGCGGTAACCAATAAGCAGTTTCGCTTTTATGAAAAATATGCTGCTTTTTCATGAAAGAACAAAATGGTGATTGACTACCGCATTGCGCGTGAAGGCCATTCTACATAAACCACAGTCCAGCTGCTTTGTGCGCATACGTAACATTTTAATAACTATGTATCACTGTTGACGTTTTTTTATTTTTATATTGCGAATATACTCCATGTTTTAATGATACTCCATGATTTGATACAAGCTATTGTTGTATCAATAGCTTCTATAGATCCAAGATATTTATTAACTATTTCTTTTGTTAAATGTATAAAAGCTGGATTATCGTGTACAGGAGGTAATTGAAGCAAATCTCCAAGTAGAAGAATGTGCTTTCGACCAAACCAACCGTCATCAG
>NW_018027112.1:0-957 GCF_002006095.1 Pseudomyrmex gracilis
AGCCTATATCTTAATTGCTATCACTTTTATTATATAATATACAATAAAATATTATCAAAACTGAGTTTATTATAATATTTTATTACTAAGATATATAATTATTCTTTTCCATTACAAANTTTTGCTTTTACACTGATTCTAAAATATTACTGTTATGTCGTTACAAGTGTGTTAATATTTTGCAGATCTATATCTCAGCAATGTCTTTGTAATGTTGCATTGCATTTTGCAATGTTACAACGTTCACAGTTCATTGCAATATAGTTGCAATAAACTGTGCTGTATAGGTATAGTTGTGTTCACAGGACGCAACAGTCATTAACTTTTGAGAAATGAATTTATTTATCAGATTAGGAATATACATGATACATAACTTTTATATTTATTTCAGTAATTTTGGTATCGCAATGTTCGCATTGAATGCATTGTATATTTGCCGTCACTGTCGCGCATACGCGGAAAAGGATCTTCCCTGAATACGTTGACTGTACTGAGTGTGCTGAGTTATTTTAAGTGGGCTCTGTTTTTATATATAGTTTATTTTTCGTTGNTTATGTTGAGATATGTATTGTATANACATTGTATAAAGCAAGTGTAGACACTACAATAAGGCAAGGCATAATTAGAAGAAAAAGCAAAGATATATATAAAAAAACTAATTAAAATTATTCTTTATGTAAGTAACTGTATTTTAACTATTTTGAGATTCTATTGTATTTATTGACTTTTGTATTTTACTTCCTCAAAATAAAATAAACACAAAAACCAAAACACCTATGGTCTTAAATAAAGATAGACGTTTCAATACAAAATAAAAAGCAGTGTATTCCGTTTTGATCACTTTTAATGTTAATCATCTTCAGCACTGTTACAAAATAATTATGAAAAATATAAATTAAGGATATTTAAAATATAATAATAATAAAAACTAAAACTTTAAAAATAAAAAAATTAATC
>NW_018027113.1:0-992 GCF_002006095.1 Pseudomyrmex gracilis
AAAAGAACATTCAAGAGAATCGAAAGAAACTACTAACAAATTATTACTACAAAAAAACTATTAATATAAAAAGAATTATTAGTAGAATATTATAACTAGCTAATATACTTACATTGCTATAAATCTGCCGTAACGTTTTCTATGCGCACACATTGATATACTGAATTATATATAACAATAACTCCTACATAATAATCGGTACTGATTCCTTAACTACTGCGCATTTACAACCTTTTTTTACTAACACTACTTTGCTATGACAACGGTATATTACCAACCAAGATACATTACCGACCATGGTATCTTCCCGACTATGGTATCTTACCGACCATGGTACATTACCAACCATGTTACATTACCGACCATGGTATTTTACCGACCATGGTACATTACCGACCATGGTATTTTACCGACCATGGTACATTACCGACCATGGTACTTTACCGTCAACGGTATATTCAAGGCTGGTAATTTACCGACTACTGTAATAAAAAGTAAACTGAATAAGAAAAGAAAAAGAAAACTCGGTATTATAGATACTTAAACATCTAAGTCCATGGATGTGACAACGGTATGTCGTCAATTTTTCAACGCAGTATGTTATACGTCTCTATCTCATACCGTTGCGAAGACAATTGAAGAAATCTAAGATTCTAGATATTTTACTTCAAATACGTCGCGAACTGGAAGAGATGAGAAAAGGAGCTCACGTACAGTAGATACGTTATGTTGTCACTTTTCGAACGCAGTATGGTATACGTTTCTATCTCTTACCGTTGCAAAGACAATTGAAAAAATCTAAGATTCTAGATATTTTTCTACCAATAAGTCGCGAACGGTAAGAGATAGGAAAAGGAGCTCACGTACAGTAGATACGTTATGTTCTAATTTTTCGAACGCAGTATGGTATACGATTCTATCTCTTACCGTTGCGAAAACAATTGAATAAATCTAAGATTCTAGATATTTTAATACAAATAAGTCGCGAACGG
>NW_018027114.1:0-1045 GCF_002006095.1 Pseudomyrmex gracilis
CTCATAGTTGATAATTCCTTCGAAATTTTCTATTCGTTTTCTCAAAGCTTCTCTTTTTTTAACTAATTCAACTCTACGCTTTTTACTTGCCCTCAACTTTGCTTTATTAGCTGTTTGTATTTTCAATTTGTCAAATCTTGCAACAAATGAAGTAGTATGTGCGCCCGGAGCTAACATCAATTTTTTGTTACTATTTAATAAAGACACTTCACTTTCGTTCTTACTGCATACAGCACTGGCAATTCTATAATCAGCTGCCTCACTTTTACAGAGGCAAACAGTTTTGGGTGCTTTGTGAGCGATAATGTTATTCACGCTTTCATTGCCTTGACTTGAAGTTGCTATGCAAAACATTGATGCATTATTTGCATATTTTTCAAAAACGGTCTTTAATTTATCATAAAGTGTATATCATCCGTAAGTATTACATTTTGTGGTATATTTTTCTTTTCTTGTTTACACCACACTCCACAATTCTCGTGACGATTGTATATATGATCGGTATTACTACGTAGAGTATGTGCCAGCTGCGTGCTTTTTTCTTTGTTTTGTGCTGCTGCATAACAGAAGCATTTTTTTAAGTGACTAATAACACCCATTTTTTTAAGTTGATGAAAAGTTTTAGCCAACTCGTATAGGTCATTAACAAAATGTTTCGAAATATGATTTTTATCTACCAACTTATACATATATAGAATGCAAACTGCTTTTACGTACAGCTGCAATAGTTGAACTGTCCTCATCTCCAATTACGACTCCTACATTTAGTCCAACTTCTTTTAGAATCTCGCTTCTATTAATCGAAGCCCCAGCGTCTGCCTCCATANCTTTTGCACTGCCTTGGAAATTTATCCTACAGTCATGGTCATCTTTATTATGACCTAGATCATATAACATGCATTTTCTGTTGCGTGTGGTGTAATCGAGAATTTTCCCAAATAAAAATCCAATGATAGTACCATAGCCATTTAGACTGTCATAGCTCTTTCCATTACCTCTTTTACTCCAACCCATATTGTATGAAATGATGATATTAATAATATTG
>NW_018027115.1:0-987 GCF_002006095.1 Pseudomyrmex gracilis
TTATAGTACAATGTCTTGCAATATTTGATGTTGTTTATATAAAATATTCTATAAAATTTATTTAAAATATTATATAAAATATTATATACTTTGTGACATGTAATTTAAATATCTGCCTGAGTAGGTGAGCTTGTGGTACCAGTCACAAGACAACCTTCCGTTGTTTATGTAGATATTTATGTCTAAGAAATTGAGAGAATCATTTTGTTGTATTTCATATGTAAATTGGAATTCTTTCATGTATCATGTTGAACGTACACAACACTTCATCCAATTTGTTTTTTGGAATTGATAATGCAGATATTTAAATTACATGTCACAAAGTCCATTATGTTATAAAATNGGCACAATATACACTTTAACAGATAGAGCAATATTACTATCGGATCCCATTTATCATAACAAAAACTTACAATTCTGCATAAACACCGTAATCAACAATATTTATCCAATACAATTAATTTTTAATACAATTAACAGAAGATTGAGAGTGTTATTTACAACGAAGTTTAACAGACATTTTAAAGACATTATAAATAGTAATGAGACCGATCCAATGAGATACTTCGTAGTTCCATATGTACCGAAAATAACACAGCACATGAATAATATAAAAAACAAGGACATTACCATAAAACCAACATATAGAAATTTGAGCCAACTATCAAAATTTATTAAAGCACAAAAAGATAAAGTTCCACACAAAAACCAAATGAACATAGTCTATTGCATACAGTGTGAATCATGTGACAAATGTTACATTGGTCAATCCAAAAGACAACTTCAAATTAGGATTGAAGAACATTTTAATAATTTAAAGAAAGGGCAAGTATATACGTCCGTAATAGCCAGACATTCATTAGAACACAATCACAATTTTAATTGGAACTCGGTTAAAATTTTGGAAGTTGAATCAAATTTCTACAAAAGAATTACAGCGGAAATGCTACATATAAAAACACACAAAAACAGTTTAAATTTAATGAC
>NW_018027116.1:0-1042 GCF_002006095.1 Pseudomyrmex gracilis
ATATATATATATTTAAGCACATTCTCTGCACAACGTCCTGCAAACGGCTCTTACAACCGAATTTAATTCATTCATTTGTTTATAAATTAAGAACTCACTTAAATATCAAAATATATAAATATATAATATAAATATTTATTAATATAAATATTTAGTATAACCATATGGTATATATATAAATATTTATTTTGAAGATTAAATAACTATAATTTTAATTTATCTTTTTATTTATAATGAGAATTAATGTATGCATTAAAGATATTACAAATGTTTTTCAAGTTTGATTTTTCTTCTGACAATGTTGTTGTTAAGCTTGTTCAAACTTTCTTTAGAGATAAAGTTGTTAAAGTTTTTAAAGTTATTTAAGTAACTTGTACAGGGACGACGTACATAAATGAAGCAACAAATCGTGATTGAGACTGATAATTATGTACCTCGTGCGATTCGTGTTGATGCTTTGATAAGTTTGAGAAAGAAACGAGAGAGAGTCTTATTTGACGCTACTACATCAGAAGTAAGAAAGCCATACCACCACGAAGTAGTAGTAGAACCAAGAACCGACCTCCGGTGCGGTCTCATTAAAGAATTACCGTGGTCGTAAAAGGTCGTGCCGGCGATCCTGGATGCTTGAGGTTACGAGAACGCGCGTCCCTACATCCTTTCGCCAGCAATTTTTTTCCACGGAGGTTAAATGAGAGCCGATAGTCTCTTCGTAATAGAAGTTACGCCAATATCCCGAGGAACAGTATGAGAATTTTGCCTCAAAACTCGTTCGCTTTTAATTGTCTCAGGAAAAGACATTACCGAAATAAAAACAAATCCACAAGAGAAATGATATGTTCTTTTCTTAATTGTTAATTTGCGATTAACAACGAAAGAAAAATTGTAGTATTTTTTCAGTATACAATAATAGACAAAATGATAGTTTATATATTTCTTTTATAAACGTAAATGTGTGTAAAAGAAGATGTTTGAATTTTATATAAATTTATTGCGTCACACTTTGTGGGAGAGAGAATTAAATTCGTAAGCACAAACAGTG
>NW_018027117.1:0-1041 GCF_002006095.1 Pseudomyrmex gracilis
TTTTTTTTTTTTTTTTGTTTCATTGATATACCGCGGAACGATGTTGTGGAACGGATTTCAAAGAGACGAGAGGTGTCGTTCGTGTGTACAAAGATATATTATATATACACATTGTTATATCTAATCATTCGATAGATTATTACATGTTTATGTGATGTGATGCGATGTGACGTAATGTGATGTGTACAGACACGGAATGTATAAATTTTTTTTCGGAATGTTTCTTCTTAGTTTCCGAGAGATGCTACGCATTAGGACGACGTTTTGCAAGTTGCCCCTGCAACCGATACTGTTATAATATTTTATAATCCGCGGTTGTAAAATGCACAAAAAATTATATCTTCGTCAGACGACGCTATATATTATCTCCTATAGAAAAATAATTACATGGAAGAAATATTCGTCAAAGCTCAGAAAAGGCAGTTACAGTGTGTGTGTGTGCGTGTGTGTGTGTTTGTGTGTGTATGCGATATTTGAAATATGTCGGATGTTCCACATGAGCTTCTACATGTGCGAGAGAAAAGTGTTTCTTGCAAAAAGGATACAAGAAGGACAACGCAGCAATAAGGAAGAATGCCAAGTAAACATTTGTTGCTTATCTCGGTTTTTTGCAGATCTCAACAGTGTTCGATGTTCTACGAGATGATTTGACTTTTTTTTTTTGGACGAGAAAATGTACGAGGATTATATCGTATATATAAAATTTTTGTTTAAAAACACACGATGATTATGTTTATTATAATTGTAACCGTCTTTATACGATGAAGAATTCCTATAAAAAGATTCTCTCGTGAAAAATATCGGTATCTCTGTTTTTTTTTTTTTATTTTACGCTCGAACCGGGAAAAACATTTGGGGGAAGAGCATAAATATATAATATTTTTTTTTTTTTTTTTTTTGATTCTGTTTAGTGTTTCACACGCGCATTTGCGTTTAAAAATTGTTCGCGATTGTACTATGTGAAATATGGCATTTCTCAATGGCACATTCTAAATCTACAGAGCGACCGAGGAGGTCGCCTTAAAGTTACTACGCAAACGC
>NW_018027118.1:0-1038 GCF_002006095.1 Pseudomyrmex gracilis
CCAATCAGAGACGAGTCTTAAACGTCGCACGCGAGTCGCAAGCCTACTCGCCCTTCTGCGCGCGCACATCAACCAGTGCACGCACATACATAACACCCTCTCTCGTAAAGAATTACTCGCTGTATTTCGCTGTACAATCGGAAAAGAAATCCGGGCGCTTCCTATACCTAGTCGAACGTCGCGGAGCTTCCAATTCAGATCTCGCTTCGGCGCACGTGTTCTTCTGTGTGGAAACTGGCGCAACACTTTGAGGCGCGTCCGAAGGATTTTCTGTACTCGGAGCTGCGGAATTGCTCGGACATTCCGGCTCCCAAGACTCTTCAATGTCCCAGTAATAGTGATCGTTCTCCNAACAACTCGTTGGAGTATTTTCACCAATTCTACGCATTTGATTAGCGTGTCTTTCCCAAGAGCGACCATCATCGAGACGAATTTGATAATGCAGTTTTCCTTTTCTTGCTGATACTATGCCGAACTTCCATTTTACGCTCCCGGAATAATTACGACACGCAACNCTCTCTCCACACGCAAATGTTTTCAAACTTCCTGTACTGTCATCACGACCTTTTGAATTATTGTGTACCGGTATCATTAAGTCTAATCTAGTGGATATTTTGCGGTTGAGAAACATCTCCGCTGGAGTTTTATTAGTTATCGCATGTGGCATTGTTCTATACTGTAATAGTAACTTACTTAGTGCAAGATTGACATTTGTAGCATCGCAATTCATTCGCTTTAGCGCTTGTTTACACGTTTGAACAAAACGTTCCACTTGACCATTTGTTGCAGGATTGAAAGGTGAAGTACGTTTATGCTTGATACCATTCATGTGTAAAAATTGTTGAAACTCTGAAGAAGTAAAGCTTCTACCATTATCGGTTACTATTACTTGTGGAATTCCGTATGCAGCAAACATTTCCCGGCATTTCGTAATTGTGGTTTTTGCCGTAATGTCTCTTACAATATGTACCTCGGGCCATTTCGAAAATGCATCGACCATAAGCAAGAACATTTTTCCCATAAATGGCCCCGCAAAAT
>NW_018027119.1:0-999 GCF_002006095.1 Pseudomyrmex gracilis
GAACTCTACATAAAGAAATTCTAGAAATATAAAATCTTATTACAATAAACGGAATAAATTCATTTATTTTCCCATAAAAACGAATATCTTGATTATTTGATATTAAATGAATTATAGATTCAGCACACAAAAACAATAATGAATTGAAAATAGCATTTTTGAATGAAAAAATAATACATACTTAAATCTCACTATTAAAACTATTATTAGTAGCCCCAGCTGTCTTGAAGTTGATAAAGCAACAATCTTTTTCAAATCAAATTTAAAATTAGCTATTAAACCAGCTATAAATAGAGTTACTAAAGAAACAATAAACAAAAACTCAGAGAATCAAGTTATTATTAACAATTNATTAAATGGAAGGAATAAATACATTTCACCAGTAACTAAAGTCGAAGAGTGAACTAAAGAAGGATTAGGAGCTGCTATAACTTGAAGTAATTACAAAGAAAAAGGAATTTGAGCTCTTTTACTAATGGCCACAGTAAAAATTATTATTGTAATTAACACATTATTGCTTGATATAAATATACTTCATTCTCCGTAGGATAATATAAACCCAATACACATTAATAACCCTCTATTACCAACCTGGTTATATAAAACAAGTACTATACCAGAATTATATGAAGAATAATTATTAGAATAAATTACTAAACAATAAGAAACTAACTTTAAACCATCCCACCCAAATAAAAGATTAACTAAATTTAGACTTAACAGTATTACAGCTATTGATAAAATAAACAAAATTACTAATTTATAAAATCAAAATACTGTATTATCATCTTTTATATAAACCGTACTATATAATGTTACCATAGAAGAAAGGAATAATACTACACCAATACACTGGACAGACACTTAATCTGACAATACATAATATATTAAATTAAATGATTTAAATCTATAAAGTTACCATTCCAGTCTACTAAAACTGTTATTAATAAAATTGTCTTTAAAAAAATTTAAGAACAACAAACAAGAAAAACATGAAGC
>NW_018027120.1:0-972 GCF_002006095.1 Pseudomyrmex gracilis
TTACAAAATAGAATTTATTGCAACCATCCATACAGCACTGAAAGATTGCAAAAATATTGCATCAATCTTACATTGAAACGTTGTAATATTGCGTGGTAGTTGCAAAATATTTCTACAATGTTGTAAGAATCGTCACGATGATTAATATAAAAAATTATTTATTCACTTATATTTTGTACACTTTTCTTGCGACAATGTTACAATAATTCCCACATAGCACGTAATGTTACGGAAATATCATAGTAAAATTGCAATATAATAGTAATATTAGATATTATAATACAATATTACAATAATATAATCAATATATTACATTTATATATAATATTGAAATAGTACGGTAATATTGTATTGCATTTTAAGTAGCAAAATATCACACACACACACACACATATATGGTTATATCAACAATGGTTTTTATTATGTCTTTTAACGTTAGAGATGTCATTTAATGTTTACTGTTACAATAATGTTATTTACTATTTAGCAAGTTGCATACATCGTATTGTATCTTATATATAATATGATATATATCTTTTGCTACGTGTGTGTTGTAGTAAAAACCTAACAACTTTTGTTTTAAACATAAATGTTTTGTTTTCAAAATGTAGAATATCAACAAAAAACACTTTGTTTGTGTATAATATTTTTACTATATAATTATTATTATATAATAAAATTGATACATATAAATGTGTATATATTTTTATGTGTACATATTTTTCTATATCATTTGGTATATATTTATTAAGAATTGACTTTAATAATCAGTACATGTTAACAAAAAATTTGTTCTCGCTGAAAAATATAGTTTAAATTATATTTAATAATAATACTAATAATAAGAGAAATAATTTTTTATTCATTGTCGCAGGCATTTTATTAAAAATATTGCACTGCAATATTTTTAATTTATTATTTATTTAAGTTATTATTTTATTAAAAATATTGCAGTGCAATATTTGTAATTAC
>NW_018027121.1:0-1031 GCF_002006095.1 Pseudomyrmex gracilis
TCCCCTTCGTGTGACGTCACCCCTCCCCCTCTGACGTCATACCCCGCGCCCCCCTCGGAGCTCCTGAGTTAGAACCGGCCTAGTTACACTACTATCAAGCATCCTATGTACGTTGTAAGAAATGATTTTCCTATAAATTATAAAGGAAGTTTAGGAAGCGATTTCTTAAAGAAATATTACGTCACTCACGACTATAAGAAAGGGAAAATTCTCGTAGGACAGGAAACATTGACCCTGCATCCTCATAGAAACATAGAGATATCATCGAGATGTGAGGCCATTATAACAGCAATAACAGATACCAATCAGGTAGGATTAATTGAAGCAGAAGAAAAACAGCCAGGAGTATTCATCGGCAGTTGTCTTGTACAGCCAAAAAATTATTTGTGCCCCGTGAGCAAAATCAACACAACGGAACAAGCCGTAAAAATGCAGATTCCGCAGGTGAAAATTGAGCCATTAACGGACGTCGATGGAAATTTAGAGATAAACGAGACGAAAAATGAATTTAGCGGCCTTACGCGTCAGGAAAAAATAAAAGAAATGTTGCGGGTACATTTGAATAAAGAAGAAAGAAAGAAACTTTACGAGTTAAGCGAAGAATATAGCGATATATTTTTTACTTAGCCGGTGAACCGCTGAGTAAAACAAACGCGGTAGAGCATCAAATTCCGATCAAGGCTGACACTGCGCCGATTAATGTAAGGCCGTACCGACTGCCAGAGAAACATAAGAAAGAAGTTGATAGGCAGATAGGAGAAATTCTAGACAATGAAATAATTTGACCTAGCCAAAAGTCAATGGAATGCGCCACTTCTAGTAGTACCTAAGAAGATGGACGCGTCGGGCATTAGAAAATTGAGAGTAATAGTGGATTTTTGACGTCTAAACGACGTAACCATCGGAGATTTGTTTCCACTACCTAACATAACGGAAATTTTGGACCAACTGGAGAATGCTAAGGGGTGATACTCTATTGACCACAGTACGATTCGACACCGCTCGATTCGACACAGATTTATTCGACACCA
>NW_018027122.1:0-1031 GCF_002006095.1 Pseudomyrmex gracilis
AAATGTTGTGTCATGTTATGTATTTTTGATTACTTATTGTCTCGGAAAAGGCGATAGTTCTCCGTTTTCAATAATATTAACAAAGTGACGTCTCATGTGTTTTATGTCACTGGAATATGTTTGGTCGCAAGGATTGATATCTAAGGCTATATCAGTAGCAAAAGCTGCTGCCAAAATTCCACAACAACAAAGGTCTGGCTGTGATTGAACTCTTTCAAAAGTTATATCGCTTGGCATAATATTTGGGAAACGAGTTCTAATATACTGTTCCTCTTTTTNTACCAATTTTTTATTTGTATGATTTGGTAGACTATCATATATGCGAAGTGTATTTCCGTCAAAATAGACACATCGCCAATGATGAGTGCAATTTCCTCCTATTATTTGAATACTAGGCTTATTAATACCTTTGACTGCGTATAAATATTCTATATATTGTACACTTTGTGTCTCAAAGCAAGACTTCGTTTTTCTCACAACACGTAAAAATGCATCTAACGATTCATCATTAAGCCAATTTTCTTCCGGCAATACGTTATTTCTTACATCAGCCAAAGAAATTCTTCTTGTCTCAAAATATTGTCTGATGCTTGCCACATNNGCTTCAGTTACATTTCCTGAACTGATTGGTATACAATCGTCATCTTGCTCTATTACAGTTGCAGAACTTGTCGGTTTGGTTGGAGACATTATTTTTGTATGTACATATTGTCTACCGCTTGCCATATCCAATTCTGTTACATTGTCTTCATTAGACGAAGTGATCATTATATAGTCCTCATTTTGCTCTACTACAGCTGCAGAACTTGTCGGTTCGGTTAGAGAATTGTTACATTTCAATTGTTTTGTCTTCCGCATAATGCTTCTCTCTGTATCTTTTTGTTTTTCGTTACTACGACCGACAGTTTTTACAGACGATTTTTCTTTTGCTTCTATTATATATTGTGGATCTCTAATAGGCATATGTCTTGTATGCCGACTATCCAAAATTTCTGGAAGTAAGCATTCTAAATAAAACTGTTTTAATTTGG
>NW_018027123.1:0-1029 GCF_002006095.1 Pseudomyrmex gracilis
GGCGCGCGGCCGTCGGCGTATATTTTAATATACGCTTGTTTCTAGTTTTATTTGGCGCTAAGCGCCGTGTTTTAGGCCGGGACGGATGGTCGGTCTCGGCCGTAACGATGCACATCGTTACATAGTTGTTTTAAATGTTATTATATTTGTATAATACCGTATTTTAGTAAAATACGGTTCAAGTATTATTAAGCGTGGTATAATCGGGATTAATCATGTTTCATTCAAAATGTTCTTACACATGTATGTGTGGTCATATATATTATGTTTTGGAACGCAGTGCGAAGCAAGAGACAAATATGACTAAGTTGCAAAGTTTTTTGACAAGAAATAACAATGATGAAGTATACATATTTTATTACGTAATCTAGTTCTGTGTCGAGAGGAAATCAGGGTTGGATTAGACAACAGATTGTAATAAGAAATCATTAGTACATACTAATTTATTATATAGTAATTTATTAATTATATACTAATGTATAACACAACGTTATAAGAATAAGTAATACAAAGACAGAAGAAAAGAACAATATATAAAGTATACATATTTAACATGTGTATATTATAAACTATTATAAATAACGAATTAGAAGTACAATATTATAAGTAAAAATCTAATACAAATATAATAACATTTAAAACAACTATAACAATAAAAAATAGTACATTCTGTCGCAATATGTTAGTATCTTCGTTCAATTTCTCGTCTGCTTCTTGTACTTTTTCGGATGAATTGTTCTTTGTATAATATAGTATGTTCCGTTGATGATTGTGTTTATATAATCGCGTCCTTTGCAAACAATCAGAAACAGACAGTATTCAAACCACTTTGCATGGTGCTACCAGGGAACATCTTCTGGATTCCAATCTCTCAATCCTCCTCCGCAATAGTCTGCTGTTGCACCACCGGCGGTGACCGACGTCTCGCTGGCACGGGGGGGCTTGGTGTCCTGCGCCCCCCCAGTGGGAGACCCGTGGCCATAATGGGGCTCCCACACGTCGTTGTTGTCACCGTGGTGGTGGTGACGG
>NW_018027124.1:0-978 GCF_002006095.1 Pseudomyrmex gracilis
TATAAAGACTCGATTTTAGCCGTGTAATGATTCTTCCTTACATTATAAAATCATCTTTTAATAGATTGTTAAATTTTATTACGAGATTGATCCGATGCTCCATCGCAACCCTATTTAGATACCATTCTTAAATTTTTCGAATTATTTGAATTAAAATTTAATAATTTCATGAATCTAAGAGCAGTGCGACTTAAAAGACTTTGGAATGATATTCTTACCCATCATCAGATATTTTGATTAATTCCGATAAACACTCTTTTTTGGCTTTTTGAATTTAAAAATAACTAAGCCATATAATAGATCCAAATTTTGTACCATTTTGTATAATATTATATTAATGTCAAGTTTATTTTGCAAAGACAAATGCAGCTAATGCAGTCGTTTTATCAACTTGTATACTGTTGTTTTTTATTTCTTCACAGAACTGTTTTACTTGTTTCACGTGTTCTGGATAGTTTTGGATAAAATTGTATATAAATTTTGCATCCTCTGATTTTACTTGTTTTTCTACAATAAAATTGATCATTTCTGGATTATTTCTTATCTCTTGAGTTTTTTTTTTGAACCGTTTTGGTGAGTGTTGTGCAGATAATTTAAATGCAATATCTTTTATTCAAACGTTTTGGTTTAGTTTGAACCTTCCTCAGTGGATTACTATTTATAAAATTTGTATGTTTGTTTACATTGGAGTTATCATATTGTTAGTTGACAATTAAAAGAAGTGTAACATATTATTTTAAAAAATGTACCTTAAATAGAACAATCCCTCCTAATTTTTATAATGGTAAAGAGTTATATAATTAAAACTTAGTCCTGTTAGTTAAAATTGAGTTAGTCTGTGTGTGAATGTGTTTATGTCAAAAGTTTTGTTATTACTATGTCAGGCAGTGTGCCCAGTTTTGACTCTCTTACAGCACGCTGCAGCAAGTGGAGGGGATACGCACACAGGCAAGCAGCCGTGTACATGTGCGCTCGACG
>NW_018027125.1:0-968 GCF_002006095.1 Pseudomyrmex gracilis
AAAAAAAAAAAAAAAAGAATCCTGTGCAAAATCCTCTCCCCTGCGCATTCGCCGCGGTCATAATTTATGCGCGAACAACAGCGCGCGCGCGCGCGCGGCAGTCAGTCCCGGCGTTTGCTGCCCCCATCGATCATGTCTGCTGAAGACGTCAGAAGAGAGTTACATCTCTCGAAGGCTGGTGTGCAGCGCGCGAGGTTGCAATCCGCAGAGAAAGACTCCAAGAGATCGAACGAGCGCATCGCGCGATGCGCACACCTCCCGGAGGCTTATTACGGTCGGTCGGCGAGGTATCGCGCGCGCGACTTTCTCCCCAATTCCTCTGCATTCCGTCGTAGATCGCGCACGCTCGTTAGCTGTGTACCCTACGGTATCTCTCCCGCGTCTCCACCACCGCGCGAATAAATCCACTGTGTTCTGTACAACCTCCTCCTCCTCCTCTCCGGAGGAGAACAGAGAACCCGCGGGTTCCGCGACCGCACCGCTTTAATGGAAAGTATGTCAACCGTTCGCCGCGCGCGCGCGAGCGAGAAGAGGATGAGTCGCGCGATTAGATTATCGGATAATAATATCGGCGGAGTCTCTTTGTGGCAATATAAGAGAGCCCTCCGGGAGTGGGCGAGAGCAATCATGCGTGTCACGACGCACGTCTTCTATACGCGCGAGTCGTCATCGAGGGTGTTGGAACAACTCGCGGCACAAGAGGCCGTCTCTCTCTCTGAAGGACTCTCGCGATTGAGATTATACAATTATTTATCCTTGCGCTCGGTAGCTTCTGGGGACATGTTTATGAATATATATGACTAACGAGAGTGATTTATAACAATCTCTCGAGAACAAGAGAGAATAACATTTCATTTAACTACCGCAACGAGAATGACGGCGGTTTCTCAGTAGAGTAATTAAAATATAAAAGCAAGGTCATGCTCTTACATGTTAGTTTTAATAAGTAAATGTAATAAACTTTTTTA
>NW_018027126.1:0-967 GCF_002006095.1 Pseudomyrmex gracilis
CAGACAAAATTTTGCCAAATAAAAAATTGTCTTAGAATTTAGTCAAGAATATGTATTTTCAAAGATAACGGGTTGTTCTGAATCACCCTGTATAATAAAAAACGGCTTTCTCCGGGGTCACCCTAGAGCAACCGTTGTCTCCGACTGTTGTTATGCTCGTTATAGGATGTTCTCTCTCCTCGAGTGTAACTTTGTTGACATCCTCGCTGTTTTTCCGTTGTTCAACAAATGTGCTGGATGAATATTCAAATTTTCCCTCGGGGTCTTGCCCCTTGTCCTTTGCACGAGATGCTTTTTTTCTCTGGTGCGGCGGGCCTCTCTGCTTTGTCCTTGGACACCTCCTGCTCCTCCCTGGGTCGGTGAGGCGCTCTTTGCCGCTTACACGATTCGTTTGGATTTAAAGACAAATAAACGCTAATTTAAAATTCATTTCGACAAATTATCATGCCCTGGAAGATTCGCGGACTCCCGTGTGCGAGTTCAGGTCCCGGAGACGAGTCTTTTGTAACCAAAGTAAGCGAGTGCATCGGCAGTCGCTTTACCACGTTACAATACATAAGAAAAATATTAATAAACTGTGAATATAAAAAACTGAATAGTACGGCTTTGTTACTTCGCGCTAAAATTACAACTGCAGCTTTGCACACTCTCGCTAAAAAAGTGCAACTCTGCAACTTTACGCGCATGCATGTAAAAAATATTTTTCATTATAAATAAAATTTAAATATAAAAACTGAATACTACCGTTTTTGTTATTTCTTGCTAAAACAATTGCAAGTCTGCAACTTTGCGTTCTCGCTAAAAATTGCACCTCTGCAACTTTGCACATACTGCGTATAATGTTGCATACTGCGGCACATATCGAAATAAATATGTATAATCCATCGTTTTATATAAGAATAAATGCCTTAAATATGTACAATACATATATAGTTGCTGTTTTTCATATATATATAACAACATATAT
>NW_018027127.1:0-1027 GCF_002006095.1 Pseudomyrmex gracilis
GCTGAAACACATATGATTTTACAGCAAAAAGAAAAAGACATAATAGTTCAAGGCGATTGGTTGACTGACATGCATATAAATCATTTTAACTGTCTCTTACAAAGCTGTTCAGAATATAAACCTGTTGATACGTTGAAATTGTACTATCCTGATACAATAGAATCTAGACCAACATATATGAAGCATATACAGATTTTGTTTTCTTCGGACAATGATGGGCGTAATGGACATTGGGTATGTAGTTATTATGACACAAGGAACATATTTATTTACGATTCATTAAATAAAAAAAAATTGCATGAAAATCATAAAACATTTCTGAAGAGATTATTTCCAGAATATAATTTGAATTCTGTAAAATTTTCTACAGTGCAACAGCAACCGAACGGGAATGATTGTGNTGTTTTTGCAATAGCTTTTGCGATCTCTTCATTATATAATATCCCACCTGAGATAGTTAAATATGATCATAGGTTGATGCGTTCGCATTTACTGAAAATATTGGAAACAAATGAAATAGAGCATTTCCCTCAAGATGCGCGCTATCCAGTCCAGAAAATATTGCCATTACCAATGGTAAGACAAAGANAAAGTAACGCGACTCGTATGCGTATATTACGTAAAACTAAAAAAGAAAAACAACAGAAACTGAATCAAATGATACCATCTAGCAATTATGAAAAACATAAATCTCAGGAAAACATTAATAACCGTCAGCAAAATATTGTTTTACACGATAAATCAATATCAAATAATATTATTTTNGAAAAAGTAAANTTATTTTCTAAAAATAATTTAACCAATACCAATAATAACAAAATTAGTGTTAGTAATAATTGCGACAATAGCGATAAAAGCAGTAATAAACAGCCGCTTTCATATAAAGATAATATGCAAGAAGACATTTTTAATAATAAGCAAAGCAAATTAGAAAAACAACGTAAAAGAAAATTGCAATGGTACACACAAAATTCGGCAACTATTTGCGCTAAAAAACGTAGAAATTTAGAATACAAAAAAAAGGAAA
>NW_018027128.1:0-1023 GCF_002006095.1 Pseudomyrmex gracilis
AAAAAAAAAAAAAAACTACATTCCAGCAGACTTTTGTCTTTTGTCGATCGTGGAATTTTCGTGAACAATCGAACTTGAACTCTTTGACACACGCATACAACACACACATACAAGCACACGAATATACCGAACTTACAGGTTGTAAAACTTCTGTGAATTCCACTTCTACCGCTTCGTTTTTTTTTTTTTTTTATTAATCGTTGTTTTTATATCAATCGTCAATTGTATAGTTTTTACATTTGTATATTTAAAAATTGTATATTCTATATATTATACTTCAAAAATTTTATATTCCGAGTATTCGCTAGAAAGAAATCATCATCCCTCAAGCTAAGACTGAACAAAACCGTTACGGACAAGCCTCAATATAAATTTCTTTCTTTTTTTTTTCTTTTTACAAGTTTTATAATCGGCTGTAAGTTTCTTTCAACGATTATGAAAGAAAGTACCGAACAAATATCTCGATCACAATTTCATCGAGTTGAAAATACGAGATTCTCGTTCCAAGCACAAATTAGTTTTTATCGCGCTTAGCGTCAAAGAAGCGAAACGAAAATTTTGTCAAAGTTGTTAAAAAAAAAAAAAAAACTAAAAAAACAAAAACAAAAATGACCTGTTAGCGCTCTACGTTGTTATAACAAAAACACAAACACGAGTAAGTTCTTACGGAATCGGTATGAATTTGCAAAATACACAGACAACGGGAACTTTGCATTTGCTCTTAATCGCTGTCAAACGATACGACGCGCGTAATTGTTGTTGAAGTATTTGAACTGCCACGCGCGCGGCATGTAATCGTGTAGAACTTAGAGTATATAACACAGGTATTTTGTGCTTGAAACAAGTAGAGAGATAGCGAGAAACATTACTCGACACACTCAAACACACTCTCCGTGGTATTTCCACGTGATATTCGAAGCTGCCATAAGCGTTTAATTGACGCGACTTTGCTTTGTCGTCGCGGATACACTGAATTATTACATATCCCTCGGGAGAGCGAAAGAAATGAAAAAAAAAAAAAAA
>NW_018027129.1:0-1022 GCF_002006095.1 Pseudomyrmex gracilis
ACCGCGTACAAAGGCCTGGTGCGTTCCGTTCTTGAGTGGGGGTGCCAGGTCATGTTCCCACTTGGAACACGGGAGGGCGTCGTCCTAGACCGTCTACAGTATGCTTGTACCAGGATCGTTTGTGGTCTCATGCGCACGACTCCAACTAACGTGTTGTTAGACGTAGTCGGAGAACAACCATTGGAGTGCAGACTTAGGTACCTTGTCAGTAAGTACGTGTGTAGGGTCTACGCTAGGTCCAGCCATCCCCTTGGACGACTTCTTGACGACTCTTGCAAAACATGGGAACCTGTGTGCCCTGCTAACACGTTCGGCCTCTTCTCCTTGTACCAGGAACTCCAACATCATCTTGCAAANGTTAAAAGATTTTCCCTTCCAGGAAGTCTTGCCCTACCGTTTCATATCAGATTCTTTAAGTGCGAAGTAGACACTGACACAGGGCTACTTGTACGCCAGTCTGAAGACCCACACCACTACCTTAGTAACTTCCTCAAAAGTCGTGACGTCTCTAGGGTGTTCTTCACCGACGGCTCCCGAACCCCGGGCTCGGACGAGGAGCCACCTGCGGTAGGTTTTGCCGTAGTTTCTGAGAACCCTGAACTTATTCATTACGAACGCATAAGTAACGATTCTACCATCTTTGATGCAGAGGCGCGGGGGGTTATATGCGCCCTGGAGTATTTACGAGACTTTNTGTTTACAAAGGTCGTCATAGCTTCTGACTCTATGAGTGTAATCTCCTGTTCGGGGTCAGCGGACCCTAGGGGAACGCACTCCCCTCTTGTATATCGCGTAAAGGAGTTAGTGATGGAGCTGAGAGACATTGGCGTATCTGTGACGTTGATGTGGGTCCCCGGACACTGCAACGTTAGGGGCAACGAAANGGCCGATAGATACGCTAAACTCGCTTTAACCCTCACCGAACCACCTTCTGAAGGTGAGCTGGATGTCTCCTCGCTGTTCCCTACACTTCGACAAGAAACGTTAGATATGGCTAAGAGTCAACTACTAGAAGAGTCAAC
>NW_018027130.1:0-965 GCF_002006095.1 Pseudomyrmex gracilis
CTCTTGCGGTTTTTCACAGGAAAGCTTACATTGAGTCCTCTTTCCCCCTCCACCTCCCTCGCGCGGTTACCCCTCCCTCTACTCCCGCGGTTACCCCCTCCCCTCACCCGATTACCCCCGACCCCTTCACCCCCCTCGGAGCCCCTTGATTCGAACCCCCTTATCGTAACTACTCACGAGTTACTTCTGTCCACGTTGCGTTTGCTCCCGATTTACTTTTGACCATGTTGCAATCGACCATGGTGATAGTGACTACGCGTTGCTTAAGAGGATGCTGAACCACCGCGTAACCTTGGAATCGGCTACTCGACCGCTGCCGTCTGCTACGCTGTCCAGAAGGTAGCGCCATCTAGTCGGACGACAAGGATAGATATATGTATCTTTTTCTTTGTCTCTCGGTTGGTTCGCCCGTCTTTCTTTTAGACTGAGACAGTCTAATCGTTGGTTCTTGCGTTCTTCCCGTTTTTCGTTAGATTCACAAGCGAAGTCGAATATTTTAACGCTTGCCGTAAGTCTTAGATAATTCACACAGAAGATACATATATATATATATTTAAGCTTTCTCATCGCATCGTTAGTATGCAACATAATGTTTTCCAATTGTTTCAAGTATTTTGATATGCAAAAATATAAACTATAATTATAAATATAAACAATTATATAAATTTAATAATATAAATGATAATATAAATATAAAAATACAGTATAAATATAAAATTATTGTAATGTGTATGTACGTCTCTATATGTATATGTGTCTCCATAGTTTTACTAAAGTTTATATATACATATTATCATATATATATATGTATATAAATATAAATGTCCTGGCTTCTTAACGGCTTTTTTTAAATAAAAGATAATACATTTATATTAACATACAAAGATGTTTTTTCGGGTTTGAACCGCGTTAGTGTCATTTTTATACCGACGTTTCGTGAACATTACAGCTCACTTTATCAGGGT
>NW_018027131.1:0-955 GCF_002006095.1 Pseudomyrmex gracilis
GGACAATACTTTGAAACATAAATGTATAATCAGTTTTTTACAATAAAGCTTTGAATTGTGAAAAAAATACGGCAGAAGCAAAGTTGTATACCTAATACTTAAATAATAAAAAATAAAAAGATTAAAAATAATTAATGTTAATGGTAATTAATGTATAATTACATCCATTAATTTTTTCATAGTAGGACCATTAATAATCAATCTATAAGTGTACCTACCATGGTGAACGTAACTAAATAAATAAAGAAAGTAAGCTTCAGAAAAAAAACAAGAAAAAATTATATTTAATATTAAACCTGGTCAACATCTTAAAACTGTTATTAATAAAGTAATTTCTCCAAAAACATTTAATGACAAAGAATAAGAAAAATTTGAAGCACACAATAGAAATCATAATGATATAACTGGCAAATAACTCACTATACNTTTATTTAAAACTAATAAACGTCTTATCGACCGTTCATAATATATATTGACCATATCAAGAGGCACGGTAGTGCCTCGCGCCAAGTTCACGCGCAACGAAGTGGCGCACCAACTGCGCGAGCACACTGTGCCTCTTATACGCGAAAATGAGGTTTTTNAGTGGAGGGGAGATTTTTAATCAGCTATTTCTTACTAACGACTGAACCGATCGACTTGTTTTTGAGCTCTTTTGGTTCGCGTTGAAAACATACACAAAACAGTATTGTTGCGTTTTTTCGGTCTGTGGCTTCTAAACGGAGATATATGAATATAATCGAAAATGTGTGTGAAATTTACGATGTTCGGACGTCGTCTCCGGACTAAGGAATGTGCAAGGAATGTGTGCAGTTTCCTAGTGCTTGTAAGAGATGTCGGTATGAGCGCGTTGAACGTATGATAAGAGAGAGAGAGAGAGAAAGAGAGAGAGAGAGAGAGAGAGAGAGAAAGAGAAAGAGAGAGTAAGAGAGAGAGTGTGTGTGAGAGAGAGAGA
>NW_018027132.1:0-1012 GCF_002006095.1 Pseudomyrmex gracilis
ACTCGAATCTGCTCTCGAGATCAATAACAATCGAGGAATGCGGGATGAGCAGCGTGAAACAGAGGATTCAATCCCTGGAAATAAAAACGAGTTTAAATATGGTAACAGTGAATTGCCGACTCAACAGAATGCACAAGTGCCATTAAGCGCGGATAACATGCAAATATCTTATAATCACTTTCTATTCCGTTTACCTAACAGCGGATGGTTAGTTAGTCCTTTTCGAGACTTAAAGTTTAGCGGCAAANAAAAAGATTTAAATCCGCTTGCCTTTCTGCGAAGATATAAAAATATTGCCAACCGGGAAAAAGTAAATCCAGCTGACATGTAGACTTATTTTCCGCGTTGTCTTACCGATGCCGCAGCTAACTGGTTTGACGCGTACGAGTTCGAGGACTATAACGATATGAAAGAGAAATTCCTACAAAGGTTTTGGAACGAGTCGATGCAAAGCCGCGTTCGTAGACAAATATACACGGGTAAATACGATCCGGGGCAGAACAAATCAATGTCCAAATACGTAATGNAACTATCTCGTGCGTCAAAAACGCTGGACTCACCCAAGACGGATAGAGAATTCATTTCAAACATTTCGCAGCATTACGATTATGATACGGCTAGGTTAATACGACCAGGAATTATTCCGACTTTAAACGAGGTAATCGAATTTTCGGTACATACCGAAACTGTTAATCGATCGCGTAAAGCTGATTATAAAATGGGCGGTAATGTAAATAAACAAGGTGCAAAGTCAAATTTAAACTCCTATAACACTAAAGATAATTGGCGGGGACGAGGACAAAGTGCGTCAAAAGATAATACACATCGCGATTCTTATCGACGGGATAAATCGCAAAACAAAAAAAAATAAAATCACTCCGGTGACATCCGAACCGGTCGTAGAGCCACCAACGAGTAGCGAAGACGACAAAACTAAGCTTAACAAACAAAAAGAATCAATTAAAACAGTTAAAGCTTGGAAAACAACTAATAAAAATTTAACTAAGACCAA
>NW_018027133.1:0-897 GCF_002006095.1 Pseudomyrmex gracilis
GTCTTATACATACACGTGTTAGAAAAAACTGCCGAATTGTGCAAATTTTTTTCACACAATCGTTTTTCGCGACGAAACTAGTCGATTTACGCGAGTTTTATCCACAATTAAGTGAATTTTATTTTTGACGTGACGCTGCTTGACTTGGGGTCTTATACATACACGTGTTAGAAAAAACTGCCGAATTGTGGAAATTTCTTTCACACAATCGTTTTTCGCGACAAAACTAGTCGATTTACGCGAGGTTTAGTAACAGTTACGTACACAACGACTTTACCGCAAAATTGCCCAACCTTGGGTTTTACGTTTCGACTTGAATTCTCTCGAGGTAAGTACCGCTTACAATCCGTTTTGACTCTTTTATACGTTTTTCTCCGCAGCCTAGTCCTCGGCTCTGCGCTCCTGAACTGAAAATTAATTTACAAACACTAACCTGTAACTTCAACTTTTTAGGTGCAGCAGCTCGTTGTTCTGGACTTCTCGCCGTTGGATTTGACGATGCAGGTAGGTATGGATAAGTACTCTTAAAATAACTAGTATAGTTGAAATAAGCCAAAACCTGCCTAAAGACTAAAATAACCAGACCTTTTAGATAGGATTTTTAGGTTTGAAGTTTGTTTAAGGCCGCACTTTTTATTTCTTCTCTGCACAGGTAAGAAATAGCGGAAAGGTGGACTTAAGGAGAGTAGGTTGTGTCTGACGATCCCTACTTTTACTAACAGAGTTGACACTAGTCTTACCAGACGTGCTTTCCAGCACTTTGAAGCGAAAACTACAAAATTTGAAAACTCGAAAAATCACCTAATTGTTGTAAATTGTGCCTACTTTCCAGTCAGGGAGACCTACTAAACACTTTCCAAGTGTTTTTATCGGGCGTGTTCCGTTTGACCACAGTAC
>NW_018027134.1:0-989 GCF_002006095.1 Pseudomyrmex gracilis
ACATCGTTGGTTCGAACGAGACTGATGACTGCTCTAAACGATTTGTCGCACGACGCTGGTTAGCGGATTGTACTCAACGATACAATAGTGTATGATCAGACAGTACGCGGTTGTATTGGGGAATACATTTTTTTTTGTTGAATTCGATGCGAACGTCTACGGTGGCGCTTTTTACCGTTTTGTTTTGGCGCAAACAGTCGATGACTACGTGCGGTCCGCAGTAGATGAACTTGTCCAATAGAAGAAGCGTCTCGTCGTTGTTGCGTCCTGTTACATCCTCGGATTAACAGGAGCTGATGACCGTTTCGGGATGCTCCACGGTCAGGGAGCACTTTAGTGATTCTTGGGAATTACTAAAAATTCTTCACCGTCGCAATAGCCGCATTCAAAAACAAATTTTACTACAACAATATTTTTGTTACATCTTGCACACGGAATACGGCCTGNTATGGTATACAAAAAAGTTATAACTGTATGATACTGAAAGATTTCGACTGGTTCGTACGTCCTTACTATATCAGTGCATTCCTGACATAGCACCTGATCTGAAAGTAGTGTAAATGATCCGCGTATCAATTTGCACGTCATTTCTTTAACCGATTTGTCTCTATTCTATANATTCCGAATAAATTATTAACATAAATTGAGAGCACTTAAAACAATATAACTCATTTGTTAAAACGCGGATTTTAGCTGTTACTCGTTTGCATTTGGCCAGGTTATATCGCTGGAGGTAATCAAGGGCCGGTCATAAATAGACAAGTCTCTTGTTAATCAACGGTTTCGGTTTACAAAGTTACTACTATGAGCTAATTAATACAAAATTAATTCGACACTGCTTAAATTTTAAAGTTTATAACGAAATAAAAGGATACAGAACTTGACGACATTTTGCGATGTACACAGTTTGTCCGGAAAGTTCCCGGACTGATTTTTTCTAGCGCGGGTAAGCGGCGCTATCGAGCGGTCAACGCTGGAACTACTTAGTA
>NW_018027135.1:0-1006 GCF_002006095.1 Pseudomyrmex gracilis
TTTTTTTTTTTTTTTTTTTGCCGCAGCCGCAAAGTGGCTACTTATCTTCGAAGAGGGAAACGTTTGTGAGAGAGAGAACTTGACGACGCGACGTAACAACCTCCTCTTTTTCGCCGTAAAAAGAAAGTCGCTCCGCGTTCCTTTACATCAAATTGCAGAGAGCGAATCCTTGGCCAGAATCTAAGGCTGATTGCAGCACCGTCGTTTCCATGCAAAACGCGGCGTCTTCGCACATCGCCAATGCGATTCGTTGCTGGTGTTGCGCCCGACTCTCGCTCTGCGATCTGCAAGTATATTCAAATTTTTCCCGATTTGAATCGATCGAGACCACCTTTAACCGCTCTTGCTAAGCGATTTCGCGTCGTCGCGACATTACGCAAATTGAAGTTTGAAAAATCTACTGTTTTATGCGGAGGAAAAAGTTTGCACACCGAGCCAAGCTTTCGCGAAAAAAAAAAAAAAAAAAAACTCGCTCTTTGTTCGACGACGATGTGTACCTCTTTCGGGGACTGAAATGCTCGAAGGATCTATTTGCGCCTCGAGCAGCTGCCATTTTTGAAAGGTGAAGAGAGCTGTGATATCAATACTGAGATCTCGGCTTTGCGAGAAAAGTGGATGAAATAAAAAAATGGTCGAGATACATTTATATACTTTCAAGTGGAGATACCACTTTAGGAATCGATAGCGTTTGATACATATTCACATGTACTTTCGAAACACTTTACTTACGGACAGGAATCGATACTACAAATTGAGGAGTATATTGTATATATATATTCCTGTCGCACACACGATGTTGTAACTTTAGCGTCGCTAAACATCGAGTGTTCGCAATTTGACAAAAAAAAAACAAAAAACAAAAAAAAAAGAAAAAGAAAAACCAGAAAAACGTCGCCGCGTCTCGTTTACGATCTACGAAACGAAGGACACTGGACATCAGTGCCAGTTCGCGGTCAAACTTGTTTTTCAACTATTTATTTTTTTTGATTTTTTTTTTTTTTTTTTT
>NW_018027137.1:0-1004 GCF_002006095.1 Pseudomyrmex gracilis
TATATATATATTTAAGAGCTCGATACAAAGAGGATATTCTTATCGCGCGCTTTTTTAACGCTATAAATATAAACGTTTGTTGTAGCTTGAGAGAAAGAAAGAGAGAGAGAGAGAGAGAGAGAGAGAGAGAGAGAGAGAAGTTTTATTTCTTTAATATAAAAATTGATATAAGAAATTAAA
The DNA here is from genome assembly GCF_002006095.1 of Pseudomyrmex gracilis. NCBI lineage: Eukaryota > Metazoa > Arthropoda > Insecta > Hymenoptera > Formicidae > Pseudomyrmex > Pseudomyrmex gracilis. The sequence continues at coordinate 181 of NW_018027137.1, forward strand.
TTGCGAAACACGCGATTCGCTTTTTTTGTTGTTCTGTTTTATTTAAAATAAAAATTACCCGCTAACCGAGTTTGGAAATATAATACACGATGCGATTGTTTTTTAAGCGGCTTAAATGCAATTAACACAATTCAATTGAGAGATTTGCAAATTCTCGTTATAATCCCACTTGAATTCATTACATTCTCTCTCTCAATCTCATTCTCCGCCCAATAATACTATTGGGTATAAACGAAGGATATTGACGGATACGCGCCCGCAGTGCGTAATAATACACTCTCAGCGCGTTCGTAAACGAAAATCGATTTACACCAACGATCTCCGCCTTTCATCGTTTCAGGAAAAAATTCCAATGCTCTCTAATAAGTTGAACACGTTTGCTTGCGAGTTTGTTACATCAACTCGAGCTCGAGCGAATACGTGAAAAATCATATAAACGTGAAAACTGTGAATGTAAAATTTATACGAATATAAACGCGAGCTTTAATTTTGTGAAGAACACACAATAGAAAGAGCTGGAGAAGACAAATAATTTGATTCAAAGAATATATAATGGTTCGCGACACACACAAAGCAGACGTTAAATTATTTTTCGTGCGATGAGAGCAGATGTTCCGAGAAAAAAGATGGAGGCTCTCTCCTCGTATAAAGACACGACGTATCAGATACGTTCATTTTCTACGTGAGCAGCTCCATGCTCTATTTTACACATCGTGTAAAAAGAGAAAGAGAGAAAGAGAGAGAGGAGTTTCAGCCACTCCAAAATTCTATACAGATAACCTAGACGCTCTCATCCGTGCTTTCCTTACACAAGCGGGTCTATC
>NW_018027138.1:0-941 GCF_002006095.1 Pseudomyrmex gracilis
GAAAATAAAGGTTTGTTGAATCTACTTGTTAGTTTCTCTAATAAATCGTTTTGTTAATGTATCAAAAACTAGGCTCAACAAATTCTTTCTTTGTTGTACAAAACTGTATTCCGTGATAGAGGAACGTTTCGAAGTAGATAGTTATTATTATGTACCATAGAATGTTTTGAAATAAAAATCAAAAATTCATATGAGTTTCAAATTTTCACGACAGACGAAGTTTATCCTGATTCAGGTATATTGAGATCAGATTCATAACACGGAGTACTTTATATATATACACAGTTTTCCGCACAACATCCTGCGATCGGCTCGGATGACCATATATTTATAAAATTTTAAAATTCTTCAATATTCTTTGCAACGGTAAGTGATAAAGACAATAACATAATGCGTCGNAAGCATGACAACCTACCGCGTTTAATATACTTGAGCTCCTTTTTCTATCTCTTCCCGTAAGCGATTTATTCTCGTAAGATATCTAAAATCTTAGATTTTTTCAATTTTCTTCGCAACGGGAAGAAATAGAGACAAGTAACATAGTGCGTCGGAAGCGTGACAACCTNCCGCGTTTAATGTACTTGAGCTCCTACTTCTATCTCTTTCCGTTCGCGACTTATTCGTAGGAAAATATCTAAAAACATAGATTTCTTCAATTTTCATCGCAACCGTAAGAAAGAAAAACAAGTAGCACAGTGAGATAAAAAAGTGACAACATACTGCGTCTACTGTACTTAAGCTCGTTTTCCTACATCTTCCCGTTTAAGATTTATTCGTCGTTAACGATAGAAAATTTTAAATTTTTTCACTATTCTTTGCAACGGTAAATGGTAGAGTCAAGTATCACAGTGCGTCGGAGTCGTGACAACCTACCGCGTTTAATGTATTTGAGCTCTTTTTTCTATCTCTTTTCGTTCGCGACTTATTCGTAGGAAAATCTC
>NW_018027139.1:0-969 GCF_002006095.1 Pseudomyrmex gracilis
ATAAATGTCGGATATTTAGACTTCCAGACAAACTAATATTCAAAAACATTAAGAATTTTTAAATATAAACGTCGGATATGTAGATTCCCAGACAAACGAATATTCAAAGACATTAATTATTGGTAACTATAAATGTCGTATATTCAGAATTCCAGACAAACTAAGATACAAAGACATTAATTATTGTAAATATGAATTTCGGATATTTAGACATACAGACAAAGTAATATTCAAATATATTAATTATTTTTAAATATAAATGTCGGATATGTAGACTTCCTGACAAACTAAGATTTAAAGATATTAATTATTGTTAAATATAAATGTCGGATATTTAGAATTCTAGAGAGACTAAGAGTCAAAGACATTAATTATTTTTAATTAGAAATGTTGGATATTTGAAATTTCTGACAAACTAATATTCAAATATATTAAGTATTTTTAAATATAAATGTCGGATATTTAGACTTCCAGACAAACTAAGATGTGAACACATTAAGTAGTTTTAAATATAAATGTCGGATATTTAGATTTCCAGACAAACTAAAAATCACAAACATTAACTATTTTTAAATATAAATGTGGGATATTTAGACTTTCAGACAAACTAAGATTCAAAGATATTAATTATTTTTACATAGAAATGGCGGATATTTAGAAGTCCAGAGAAACTAAGATTCGAAGACATTAAGTATTTTTAAATATAAATGTCGGATATGTAAACTTCAAGACACACTAAGATTCAAATACATTAATTATTTTTAAATATAAATGTCGGATATTTAAAATTTCAGACACCCTAAGATTCAAAGACATTAATTATTTGTAAATATAAATGTCGGATATTTAGACTTCCAGACAAACTAAGATTTAAAAGTATTAACTATTTTTAAAAATAAATGTCGGATATTTAGACTTCCAGACAAACTAATATTCAAAGACATTATTTATTTTTAAATATAAATGTCG